>NC_048894.1:151474239-151480581 GCF_011077185.1 Oxyura jamaicensis | reverse complement strand
ATTCTTTTTGTTTGTTTTGTTTTGTTTTGTTTTAGAAACAAGGTTTTGCAATATACTCTCCACCTAGCTTTGGACAGTGTAAACCTTTGGACTGTGTAGCGTCTCTGGTTTTTAGCTTTCTTCATCTTATACTTGTTGTTTCTTAGGGTTTAATATTTGTTAATACCTCTTGTGTTTTGTACATAATATCTTCAGAAACCTGCTCTCTGGATGGAACAAGAAGGTTTTTAATTTCATCCCCATGCTAAAGGAGTAGCTTGTATCATTCCTCAAACTTTTTTTCTATTCATGGGTGTCATTTTATCACAGAATCGTTTAGGTTGGAAAAGACCTCTGTGATTAAATGGTGAGAATCTGTTAAAAAATGTATTGATTCTGTCTTTTGCTTTCTAGGTTCCCATGGCTTTTTGTAAAATTGCTTTCATTCTTACTATAAATTATTTTCTCTATCACAAAGGTGTATGGTACTTTTTTATTTTTAATTTTACTTTTATTTTAATCAGGTGAATTGAAATGAGATCAAATACTAATGCAATATCCAAGAAAAAGAAAATAAACCATACTGGATTCCAGGTTTACCTGAAATTATTAAACTCATTTAATTCAAAACTATTTTCATGTGCAACCTTGCTTATTTGCTCGTCCCGTGTACATCACAGAGCAGTCTTTACTTACAGGTCTGGCTTTTTTCTTTTTTTTTTTTTCCTAGGAGGTATGGGTAGTTATGTGTTACTACATACTTAATGCTTTTGTTTTGTTTTGTTATTCAATGCCTGGTCCCTTGTTTACTGCTCATGTTACAATACCCTGAAATATTGCCCTGAAAGCAGTTTTTTTCCGGGGATTTTTCTACAGTACATGTTAGTAGAATATGAAGATTTCACAAATATATATGTATATCTTTGTAATGTGTATGTGAATTCATAAATGTTCATGCAAATTTATTACAGCTTTTGAGCACAGTAACTCCCTCGTTTAACACATAGGTAGATTGAGCTATGGTTGGACTAAGAACTTAAAAAGGGGATCCGTCAATAATGGATGCTTAGTTTGATATACTTGGGATTTTTTTTCCAGTTTAAATTAATATTTATGTGATTTGTAATTACCTTCAGTGCTAACTACAGAGGCATGGCAATAAATTTTTCCTGACTACTGTCAACTGTTCAGGGGGAAAAAAAGAGCACTCAGCTAAACAATCTCAACTCAATCACATCTCAGAATGTGTTTAGTTTTGCCTCGATTAACTGTAAAGCTCTGGGGGATAGAATCTGATCTTTTTGTTTTCTGCACAGCCCTTTTACTTCTGCTTCTAATGGAAATTGAGACGTGCACATGGAGCATATTCTTTTGTTCTGAGGAGATGGCAACAAGTCCCAAAACAAAAAATGTAAAAAATTTGTTCGAGGAAATGATGCTCAGACTTTTAAATATAGAAAAAAGTGCCTTTTTTTCCCCAGCCTTATTTGTGGAACTGATTAAACAGCTCGGCTGAAGTTTTCATCAGTAGCATAGAGCAGGAACAGAAAAATCAAGATTTCATTTCTAAAATGTAGTTTTTAAAGGTGGAAGTAATTGGATGTAGGATCCCTTAGTAGTAGGTATCAAGCACTTTTATTACTCTGCGTAATCAGCACTTCTGTAATGATATTTAAACATGTTTGGTGTGAGTACTAATGCATTCTGGAATTGTATCTATCATTTTCTGCACGTGAATTTAAAAACTGAAACTAAAACGGCTGAACTAATGATTACGGAGTTTAATGTTTTATTTATCAGGGACTGTGGCAATAGGACAAGGACTAGTGGTTTTAAACAGAAAGAAGGCAGGTTTAGATTAGACACCAGGAAGAAATTCTTTCTTCAGAGGGTGGTGAGGCACTGGCACAGGTTGCCCAGAGAAGCTGTGGATGCCCCATCCCTGGAGGTGTTCAAGGCCAGGCTGGATGGGGCTTTGGGCAACCTGGGCTGGTGGGAGGTGTCCCTGCCCATGGCAGGGGGGTTACAATTACATATGGATGCCTCATCCAAGCTATAGTATTCTGTGACTTACTCTTTTTTTTTATAACAGACAATGCACATATTAGTAAAATATTTTTAACGAACATATATTGTTCTTGCTTTTAGGAGCCACAAAAATTGTTCCAGTTGAGGCTGCTCCCCAAGAAAGTGAACCCACAACTCCAGAGACAACTGTTCAAGACCCATCACAACGAAGAGGATATCAAGAATATGCAATTCAGCAAACCCCGTATGAACAGGCGATGAAATCAAGCAGGTAATTTTGAAATATTTATCTTTATATTCATGCAAAATTACTCATTTTTATTTAAAATCTATATGGAAGAATTTCAATAAACTTTTCAATAAACTTTTCAATAAAGGAACAGCTGAAAATATTCTGTGCAGATTGCAGAATTTAAAAAGCTATGCGGAATATCTTTGTATAATAAAGGTAAGTCCATTATGAATATCTACAAAGCTTTTGACACATTATGTCACCAAGTTTCAATATGATAAATGCAGCTGCTTTTGTTTCCTTTTAGGTTGGGTCCAACTCAGCTGAAGATCTTTACATGTGAATACTGTAACAAGGTATTCAAATTTAAACACTCCCTCCAAGCACACTTGAGGATTCACACAAACGAAAAACCTTACAAGTGTTCATACTGCAGTTATGCCAGCGCGATCAAAGCCAACCTCAATGTTCACATGCGGAAACATACAGGGGAGAAGTTCAGCTGCGATTATTGTACGTTCACTTGTCTCAGCAAAGGCCATCTCAAAGTCCACATTGAAAGAGTTCACAAGAAAATCAAGCAGCATTGTCGCTTCTGCAAAAAGAAATACTCAGACGTTAAAAATTTGATCAAGCATATCAAGGAAACACATGACCTTCAAGATAAAAAGGTGAAAGATGTTTTTGACGAGCTCCGCTTGATGACACGAGAGGGCAAAAGACAACTTCTTTATGACTGCCATATTTGTGAGCGCAAATTCAAAAACGAACTTGATCGAGACCGTCACATGCTTGTTCATGGTGATGAAAGGCCCTTTGCTTGTGAGCTCTGTGGTCACGGAGCCACCAAGTACCAAGCTCTCGAGCTTCATGTTCGAAAACACCCATTTGTCTATGTGTGTTCTGTGTGCCTCAAGAAATTTGTCAGTTCTGTAAGGCTCCGTGCTCACATCAAAGATGTACATGCAGATATGCAGGAAGCTTCTGTTTTTAACAGTTCTATCAATCAAAGTTTCTGCCTGCTTGAGCCAGGAGGTGATATCCAGCCAGAAGCGCTTGGTGAACAGCTTCCACAAACTGCAGATGAATTGACTATCATGAGTACTAATGTTATTAACACCCCAAAACCACCTACCTGTACAGGTGAAACAACAGCTGCAGATGTAAACCACAATGGTCAGCCTAATGGTGACTTAAAAATTGATACTGTCCCTTCCCTAGAATTTGAAAATCCTCTCGTGGAGAATGTAAGAGAGACTCTGTGTCAAGCATCAACAGACACAGCAGTCCCAAACATTCAGTCCTGTGTAGCATCAGATTGCTTTCTGCTGAAAAATGGTACCTCTGCTCCTGATGAGTTGAAAGTTTCTCCTGCAAACGAAGAGGAAGTTAATCACTCCAGTTCTGTAAACGAGCCGGGTGAAGAAATGCAGCTTTTGCTCTCTGAAGACAAAAGTTTAAATCTAAATCAGAACAATGCAGTGACTGAGAAGCTTTCAGTCTCTGAAGAGCAAAGTCAGTCTGCTCCTTCTAGTGAATCAGAAGCAAGCAATCAGTCAGTTCAGAACTCAGCAGAAACTGCCACCCCTTTGCTAGCACCAGATTCTAATGCAGCCATCAGCCCACAGGCGGCCTCTTCTAATGCAGATCCATCAGATAATCGGAGCGGAGCGGTTGCCTTTATGCAGATCTTGGATAGCTTACAGAAGAGACAAATGAACACAGAGTTGTGTGAGAGGATAAGGAAGGTTTATGGAGATTTGGAATGTGAATATTGTGGTAAGGAGCAGTACAATGATTTTTTTTTTTCCTTGTGTTTTTTCTTTTTAATGCTATGTTGTGGGCTATCTTTTTTCCTGCTCCTCTGGTTTATAGTTTTTGGTATGTTTATGTATCTTTGCAGCAGTACTATTTTTGTAGTTCAGTATGGATTCAGGGAGGTTCCCTTTTGTGGTATAAACAGTATGAAATAACTCAAATCTCAAAAACCACTAGTAAAATATAGCAAAGCAAAGCTTTGCCCTGCTCAATTTTCCGTTGATGTGAAACTTGATAGAATTGGACAGATACTTTCTGTCCACCTTCTGCTCCCCACTTCAGAACCTTCAGTGGGGCCAAGCTCATCAGATTTAGGCACCTGCAATGAACCTGCCTGTGCGTTAATGCTTACACTCATTATGATCTTAATGTGAAAATCAATCTTTCTCATATAGCATGGCAGGATGTGTGATCATTCTGTACAGTAGATACGTTTACTGGTATATTTTTGTGACTTGTTTTGAACCAATTTCTGTAAGATGAAAACTTCCATTACTTAGTATAAGATCAAGACTGTTTTGGTTTTAATTGTTTTTTTTTTTGAATTTATTGAAGTGGAAAGAATATACCATCCCCATTTATTTCAGCTGTAAATTTTTGTGCTTAGATAACTGGGAGGAAACAACTTGGGATTTATCTTGTAGCCCCCCTTCCTGAGAAGGGAAAGGAGTCAAAATTTTTAAAAAAATGTTGGTTTTGAAACATCATAATGTTGTATGTCTATATACACTTCACTTTTTTTGGTGTTGTTATGTCAGAAGAGCCTTTAGGAAGGAGTAACATGAAAGGAAGTAACAACAAAGATTTCTGATAACCCCTTTCACTGTATAGTTGAATCCAGAGTCTGTGTATAGGAGAAGAGATTGAAAGGACTTCCTCATTAGGAAAAAAAGATTTATATGTAATAAAGTTGCCGTCTTTAGGCTGCTTCAGGACATGTGACACGACCTTTTTAGATAAAAGCATATTTGTAAATGTTTTCATTAGCAAAGAGTCTTTAGGCTAAGTTTTCATTACAGAAAAAAAAGGAGCAGATTTCAAGCAGCATGCTTTGCCCTACAAGAAAACTGGGTATGCATTGGAATTTTCACTAACAACTGCTTAGAAATTGCTTTCTCCCTGTCTGGTTTTATTTTCAGGCAAGTTATTTTGGTACCAAGTGCATTATGACATGCATGTTCGTACTCACACCCGAGAACATTTATATTACTGCTCACAGTGCAATTACTCTTCCATCACCAAGAACTGCCTTAAGCGTCACGTCATTCAGAAACACAGTAATATTTTGCTGAAATGCCCTACAGAGCACTGTGACTACTCTACTCCAGATAAATACAAGCTCCAGGCGCATCTTAAAGTTCACACAGAGCTGGTAAGTAATGAATATGTTTGTCTCAATTCAGTGTCATCTTTTTAATGTTTGGAACTGTGTGGCAATACTTGAAGACATAGGTGAGAGTCCTGAGCACGTCCTACAGACTTCTCTGCAGGAGTACATGACTTAGAGCAACTATATATTTGATCTCTTTCATTGTAGCTTGCAGTAGGGTGTGTCTGCGTCTAGTGGGGTACGTCTGTATCCATTTTCTTTCTTCAGTTTTCCCAATATTCTCAGATCCTTTGGGTCTTGATAGAGTAAAATGAGGTCTGGTACTATTTACTTCACTTCATTCCATGGAACGGAATCTCCATCTTTTTACAGGTGAGTGTGGTAAAATGAAAATCTGTTTCTGCCTTAATTAACAAGGTCACGTTTGCTGAGGAAAAAAAAATACATAATCTTGCAATAGGTCTAACTAGCTGCAACCCGTTTACCATCCATTTCCTGTAGTGGTTACAGAGACGAAGAAGTCTAGTTTTAAAGTCTCCTGTCTTACTGGGTAAGCCTTCCAGCTCTGAATGCCCATTGCAGTTGCTTCTTGTGTTAGAAGAGATACCAGATCTGTTTTTCAGTGCCCTGTTACGTGTTTTCTTTGAGACTGCGTAATGGACTGCATGCTAGACTAGAAGCCCTCTTTCAGTAAGACACTGCTTTGTGAGTTTCTCTGCTCCAACATTATCAGATAAATAATCTTTTAAGGAAATAAGAAAAAAAAAAAGTTTTTTATATCAACCCTGCTTGCATATGTTTCAAAAATAGAATGTGGTGTTCAGAATAGGAGGTAATTTAAAACCGTGAGGAAAGATTTTTGTTTGTTATTGCTGGTGTTTTTTACAACTGAAATAATTTAAATGTTTTTTTCTTACATGATTAAGAAAAAAAAAACAATTCCTTTCTTTACATC
>NC_048894.1:151404301-151469239 GCF_011077185.1 Oxyura jamaicensis | reverse complement strand
TGTCTGGAGCTGGCTCTGATCTGTCATGGGGCAGCTGCCAGGCTCTGCTCACATAAGCCACCCCTACAGCCCACCCTGCAACCAAAACCCTGGCACATAAACCCAATGTAGAACACACCACATCCGTAGACATTCTTCCTAATTGTATAAGAAAGTAACATTACAACTATTGTGATATTATTGGTGCATTCCCTTTTTTAAGTGATGCTGTTTGAATTAAGGTTTTATGTTAACTTTTCCCCAGATCTGGACAATTTCTACATAGCTACCTTAAAAAGATGTTAACGTACTAGTCTAGTGGTTTCACATTGTCTTCTACAGCCGGCAGGTAGGCTTGTGGCCAGTATTTCCAACAGCTGAAGTTACTTTAAAGTATTTGTAACAGAACAAAACACTTCACCTCCTTGTCATGTGAAGTACTAGTCTTTTGTACCTGCAGGACAGCTTAACAAACAAACAAAACAACATAGGTGACAAGAAAGGGAAGACTTTATTTCTCGTTTTATCCCCTTTATTGCTGATATTTTAAACAGAATCTGAATTTATTATGAAATATATGAAAAGACATTTTTTTTAGGCTGGTTTTGAATTTATTAAATTTATGATGTGCAAAAAAAAATGTGTAGATGATGTGTGAGAGTACGTTAGAAGAAAGAGGCTGAAATTAGACATCCCGTGTCCTTGTGTAAGTACCTGTTTTTCAAGTGTGATAAACGTCCAGCAGCTCCCACCAGGAGGATCATTTCCATGATCCGGAATAGAACTGAGAAAATGCATTTCATAATTAAAAACAGTGTGAAGGTGAGATCTTTCAGAATTATGCTTATTGTCATCTACATTTGAGTATTTAAATGGATTAACATATTCATGTATTGACATTGACCCAGTAACGAACCTTGGCGGTTCTCTTACTGGTCTTTGTGCCCTCTGCTTGCTATATTTACTTAACGCCTACCGTTAGGAAACAGGGCTGCTCATTCCAAAACCCAAAACTTTAACAAACTAGGCATAGTTAAATATGGAAAGCTATTTTAATGTTAATTTTCATTTGCAAAATCAATAATAAATATTAAAAATAAAGCTTCCCCGGTGAGACTCAATATAAAAATCTCAGCTCTGTATACAAATGCACATATTTTATTACCATGTTCCTGACTGCTCTTCAGCCAGATTCCTGCCTTATTTGGTGAACAGGGTAAATGATGGTTGTTAACAAGCAGCTTTCTGTTCATCCCCATCGCTCAGCATATCGCACCAATCAAGACAAACATCACGGGGACATTTGTGTCTGAAATCATTTTAAATCTATACATAAGTGATACTTAAAGATAAGCACCTCTATAAAATGAGTGCAGACCCGGAACAGCTCCTTGCTCTTTGGTGCCTCCGTGCATTCACATACGTTTCTGGATGCAAATGATTCTGTCCTTTGGAAGGATGCTTAGAAATTTCATTATGCTGCTGACCTTTTGTGTAATAGCGTGGTTAGAGCTCTGGGTAGGAAGTCAGGTGCTTGAGCTCTGATTGCTTATTTCCCCTTCCTGAGCAGTGTCTTTTTCAGACCGTCACTGATCTGGCCGTGATACCTCTACCTCTGGGGTGTTGCCACTGCATTTTAAAGAGTGCAAGGTACTGGACAGGGAAAGAATTAACCAAAAAATGTCTAAATGGGCACTCAGTTGGAAAATGGCTTTTGGTTTTGGACCTGGCTATGATAATAAATGTCAGCTATTCATTTTTACCAGGAGTTATTTCAAGAAAAATACTTAAACAACTGCATAGAATACTTTTTAACATTTTGTGAGCCGTGATTTCTGCCACCTGACAGACTTTAAAGTCTGTCTAGCCATTTACAAATGTTACTGTAGCTTCCTTCATAGCTGTGCTTAACCACTTTTTGGGTCCATCAGAGCAGCTTAACAAAGTTGCATTTTAACAGTAACATCAGCTGAATTCAGGAATCTTTCTTGATTTATTTTATTATTTTTTGATTTGAGCATCACGTCAACTGTGGTGAGGATTTCTGAACTTTTTCACTCCTCAAAAGTGTAACCCACGAGCCCAGTTTTGTTCTGACAAATGTTAGTATTTAAAACTTCTGTTGATTCCGTAGGTGCAGCATCAGGCTCTGTCTCTGTATTACTCTACAAAATTACACAGTGTTTTTTTTTGGTAATGAACAAATTGTGGTAACTTTTGCTGGAAATACTCTTGGACAAGGGAAGATGTGCATGAGTTCAATGTAGCTTGTTCCTTACTACAAGAAGGGCTGCAATTGCATGTTTGAGTAGGACTTGAAGCTATAATTGCAGGAATTCTAGCGGAGGTTGTAATAACCCCGACAGATGCCTGACAGTGTTTGCGATTTGCAGGACTATGGCCAGCTTCCAAAAGCTCATCATGTGTTTTCTTCCACGTTAAAGAATAATTGTATCAGCTATGGAAAAAATGAAAGAAGAATGCAAAGGATTCAATATCAAACTCCCAAAATGCACTGAGATTAAAATACTAGAAAGAAAAAAACAGGGTGGGAGGAGAGTAAAATACGGAGAAAGCAGTTTTAGGAATATTTATGTACTGTATGCACTGGTTTGCTCTTCACAGTATTCTGACTTGGTCCTGAGGCAAATAAAATTACTGTCGTGCTAGCTTAGCCACTTCCTGTAATTCGTCTTTCTTCTGTCATCAGTTTCTGTGTAGTACCTTGCTTTTCATTCCCTTTTTTTTGTCTCCTTTTTTATTATTATGCTTTTCTGTCATGTATATGTTATTGCTTGTGTAAAGCAATTACGCCTTGCCAATTCCTTGCAGCATCTTCTGTACAATCTTGTTGCCTTTTTTCTTCTTCTGTTGTTTTTGTTTGTTTTTAATATATGTGCAATATAAGAAAGCAGGAAGAGTTGAAACAGGCAAATACTGCAGCATGGGGCGAAAGTGATGCTAAATGTCTCTTTTTCCTAGTTCCTTCACCAGCTCAGTGTGCCTGGCATCAGGAGAAAATTCCTCTGACTGTTAGCTTCACAGAAGCTGTTTAAGGAAGGGGAGTGGTGATGGCAGAGAGCTCTTTTTTTAAGGCAGTGTGATCCATTCGGCCCAAGTACTGCACTCATCTGGCCATCCAGCTCAGAGGCAGTGAGCACCAAGATCTGGTAGAGCTTTGTTTTATTTCCTGCTCATGAAATAACATCAGTACTACTAAAAGGAGTAGAGTGTGTTGTTGAATTCTGTATCACCTTTGTCTCATTTGGGCTTGAACAATTTTTAGAATGTCTGCAGTCTTAATTTCACGCTACTAATGAAACTGTTTACAAGCAGTTAAGAGTTCACACAGTCTCTTTAGAAATTAGTGGCAGTACTGCTATATAGATAATGAATTTAAATTGATATATAGCACAGTCATCCATGACTCTGTGTATCTTCATAGGATAAGATAGTTGTGTTATTCAAAATGTCACTTTATTGGTGTTATCATTCTAATATCCTGATAACATTTATGATGTTTTGCAGCGTTGGTTGTGTTTGGCACCGCTTGATTCATTAAATATTAACTCCATAGTGGTCCCTTGTTTTAAATGCTGCATAGCCAGAGGGTTGTGGGGTTTGTTTGGTTGGTTGTTTTATGGCTCTATGCTAGTACAGCTACCCATGGAGTTATCTTGAAACACGTGCCTCAGAGAAGCAGAACTCTCTTCAGAGAGTTGTATGTTATAATGTAAGTAGATATCGCAGCCCTTTCTTAGCACAATTTTAATTAATTTATATAAAGAGAAAGCAATTATGATTCCTGTGTAAGTGGCCTTGTTTCATAGTGCACTGTAGCATAAACAACACAATGCTGTGATAATAGCAGAGTACTTTTTTCACTGGGTTTAAAAATATTTATGGACCCGATTAATTCTTGATTTGTGGAATTTGAACAGTATTTTCAGTCAGAAAACTATTTTGCAATTATTTTAGCTTCTTGTATATTTTCAAGTTGGCTAATAGGGGGTTAAGCAAATCTCAGGAAGTATGGATGTGACCCTGAAATGGAAGTGGTTGATTGGATTATGTAGCTGGACTCTAACAAAGATAGATCCATCCCCCTTGTTACTTTATTTCCTTCAAAAAACCCTCAAAGGCCTTTAAAAGGCAGGCAGTCTGATAAGGCACGGAATAAATAACTTTTATTCATAGCAAAGGAGAACTTGCATGCTGAGAATGTGATGAAGGTATTACTACAACCTCGGTCTAAGTTGTTCAAAGTGCCTCTGTCATTGCCTGTGACAAGGGACTCTGAAGAGCTCAGGCTGTGCTGGGGGGACCTTCTTTGGGACCCTGTGTTGTGACCTGAGAGAGCTCTGAAATACTCAATTTGCAAGAGGATTTCTGACAAGCCAGCATTGAGAGCGATGGGCTTACACTGAAGGACTAGCGCTGTAACAAGCTCTCAGGGCAGTGACAGAAGTATATTTAAACAGTCAAAAACTAATAACTTAAGCTCCGAAAGTCTGTGACACTGACATGGACAAACAACTGTGAAAGGTTTAACTTCAGCTGTATGCGTTCTGTGAGACACTGGAGCTTGGCTCTTCTCAGAAGTGCAAGCTGTTTGTTATGCTGCAAAAGATGTGTTGTGAAGATCATAAAGTCATGAGGGTTGGAAGGGACCTTAAAGACCATCAAATACCACCCTCCCTGACATGGGCAGGGACACCTACCACAAGACCAGGTTACTCAAAGCCCCATCCAGCCTGGCCTTGAACACCTCCAGGGATGGGGCACCCACAGCTTCTCTGGGCAGCCTGTGCCAGAGCCTCACCACCCTCTGAAGAAAGAATTTCTTGTATCTAATCTAAACCTACTATCTTTTAGTTTAAAGTGATTCTCCCTTGTCCTATCACTCCACTCCATGACAAAGAGTCCCTCCCCAGCTTTCCTGTAGCACCCTTTAGGCAATGGAACGCCACTATAAGGTCACCCCAGAGCCTTCTCTTCTCCGGACTGAACAACCCCAACTCCCTCAGCCTCTCTTCACAGGAGAGGTGCTCCAGCCCTTTCATCATCTTTGCAGCCCTCCTCTGGACTTGTTCTAATACTTTCATGTCCTTCTTGTACTGGGGTCCCCAAACCTGTATGCAGGGCTCCAGGTGGGGTCTCACAAGAACAGTGTAGAGGGGGACAATCACCTCCCTCGTCCTGCTGGCCACACTTTTGATGCAGCCCATGACACAGTTGGCTTTCTGGGCTGCAAGTGCACATTGTTGGCTCATGTCAAGCTTCCCATCAGCCAAGATCATTTACCATAGAGCCTTGGTGTAGATAACTTTCTAACTGCTTGAAGAAACTTTGCATTATTATTGCTTGAAGAAACTATGCATTATTTTTTTTTATTTTTTTTTACACCATCATCACATAAAAATATATGTTTCTTAGTGCTTCTACAGGCACAGAGTATAGCAAGAAAGTAAAGTTGTCACAATTGTAGCATTAAAGTAGTGTGTGTGGAGTGGATTTATCTTTTGTTATATAATTCAATGAAGCAAGGTGTATTTGTCCTCTTATTCTGGGCACAGTCAGAAGAACTTTATAAAGATCATCAGTGCCAAAGTGTAAATTAAATTTATACTGACTTTTTTTTTTTTTTTTTAATTTAGATTATATTTTTGAAACCAGTTACATAGCAAGTCTGAGGAATAGACCAAGATCCGTAAACATAAAGTTCACCTAGCCCCTAAAGGATACTGTGCTTATGCTTTTCTTACACCTGTCAAATTATTAACGTGATTGTGCAACCCAGCCTCTGAGAAAGTACAAATATTGTTAAAGAGTTTAATTAGAATTAATCTGTTAATTTTCATTTGTATAACGTGTTCGTGTAGAAATCCCAAATCATCAGTAGCAGGTTGGGGATAATAGGTAACGTAATTTGAGAGATCCCATTTCCCCACATTAACAGCTCTTTCTTGAGAGCATTTTGTTAACATTGCAGGCTTCTTGAACCTCTTCCTCCAAAAACCAGCCAGTGGTCTCTGCTGTTCCTACTTCACTTGAGATTCTGAGGGCTCAAAATGGTGACTGCCCCAACTCCATCTTAGCAAGATGCTCTGCTTATTTTACTCAAGGTGTTAATCCGTCAGAAGCTGCCATCTCCAGTCCCTGGCATGGTTTTCTCACAGGAGCAGTTGACTTCCTAACAGTGCAGGCAGAATTCTTGTTGTGCCATTGCCATGTTAACTACAGCAAGAGTTTCATATCCCATATACTACTGTCAAGAAATTTTTTATCGCTGTTTCAGCCAATGAGTTATTTCTTTCTTAGAGCTCTGTATGTGATACTGAATGCAAATACCTGCATAATGTTCCAAAACCCGTTTACCATGAGAATCCTTCATTTTTTGCATTTCTTTTAAGAGAGAAGTCCGTTTTTAAATGTATAACTGCAACATACAGACAATACTAACCACCTTGTCCTATTTCCCTTAATATTCAGAGATGCGCTGTGGTCGCAGGTGAGAAACTGGTAGAGTCCAGAATTCTTATTCTCCTTTTACTTCCAAATTTCTTTTTCATAACACAGGAGTCATTCTCTTTTTGGTACAGTAATCTCCTGCGCTCTTGAAGAAGCTTTTTGTCTTCTTGAAATAACCAGTGAAATATCTGTTCTGTAGCATCAAGTCACCTTTCCCAGTGAGTGGTTTGTAGATACACATCTCCCACAAGGTAGTATGTTATCTGGTTATCTGCCTAGTTGTCAAGACTTACTAGACTTCACTCTATTTGTTGTTTGATACTTCTCTCATATGTTAATCTGATCAGTGCAGAGGTGAGTAGATAACCCATGTATCTGATTGAGTGTCTATCCGTTGTGTCAGTAGTTGCTTTTGGAAAGAGCACTTTCTTCAATTTATATCAGCAGCAAAGATTATTTTAAATTGGGTAATTCTGCAATTAATGAAGTCCTGCATTTTTATGTGGAGCCAGGTGCTTCTGGACTAACACTAAGATTACAATAGATATTACATTAAAATTGCATATAGATGGAATTGCATCAAAGCTCTCTAGTTCAACTTCTTGGACGGTGTTAAAGCTTTTATAACATCACTGACACTGATAAAAGCCAGAGGAGTCTGGAGTCTTTAAATCAATATAGTAGAATAATGCTTTATTGGTAATCTGTGAAATGCTGAATATTTATAAAACGTTAAAAATGTAGCCAATAAGTAATAGCATCTGTCGCTGTTAACTCTTCTGCCCAATTCCAGGCCATTAAGCAGTATTACAAATTCACATACTGGTGAATGTCTTCAGAATAATGAGATCTAATCCTTAGGTTTCAGAAGGGTGGTTTTGTGAAATCACTGAAAAAAACCCCTGAACATTCCTGCTTCTATCAAATAAGTTTTAGTCTGTTATGTGACTTTATCTTTCAGCTCCTGATTCCCTAAAGAGTCAGCCAGAAGATAATGCTTGCATTTATTGCGCGTTTTCTCATGCGCTGCAACTTGGAACCCTACGTTCATGAGATTAATGATGTGCTTAGAATTCTTCCATATTTCTCCTTCAATTATTTCACTATAAATATCTTAATTTTTTGTTAAAAAAAACCTGAGCCGTCAGTTATAATTTTGTTGAGAACTATGTATTACTGAATAATGGCTGCAGTGATTACACTAGTGGACTGATAATGCAATCTCTTTCTTTCTTGCTTGCTTAAGGATAAAAAGAGTTATTCCTGTCCTGTGTGTGAGAAGTCATTTTCTGAAGATCGACTTATAAAATCACACATCAAGACAAATCACCCTGGTAAGAAAAAATCAGGGAACATTTCTCAGTCTTTCTCAATAAAAGTATAAAGTTTAGAGTGAGCAGTGTGATGTGATTACATTGAAAAAAAAAAAAAAAAAAGTCTATTGTAATCTAACTCTTGGGTTTGCAGGTGTTAGAGTGAAGGAGTTCCTGTTCTAGCTTGTGTGTTGTGTAGTAAATCAGGTAATTGCACCAAGCAATCTGTCATCACCTTGCAGAGAGCTCATGTCCATCCAAAAGAGGACGTAGGTGAATTGAAGTATTGGGATGTCTGGAATTAGACCCCCAGACATTGTGTAACAGCACATGAGACATCAAATTTGCATTGGATGTACATAAACTGACAGAATTGAGCATATTGCACATTACTTTGTCTGTAAGTAGTTTGTTGTGATTGTAGGTTAATTCATGTGAGGTTCCTGGGCTGAATCCAGGCATGCTCAGTTAGGATATGGCTGGGCTAAACTTCAGGGGCAACTGGAGTCTTCAGAAGGGCTCAGACTATAACCTGACATCATATTCTACAGCCAGTATTAAGCTGGGTTGGACAAACCTAGCTGGATCCAAGCTGACCACTGCAATTCATTCAAACTCTGTTTACGCCTTGCTTTACAGTGCCCTGATTTTGTTCAAAACGTCCATGCTTTCCTTCTCAGTGTTTGTGTGATGTTGGATAGAAAGGCTCACTGCTACTGTGGATGATGGAGAGATGACTGTATTGGGTAACATATGTTAATTAGCTCATTTTACAGTCATACTTATCACCCAATATAATTTGATATTAAGAAGAAAAATACCAGTCATGCGCAAACTGAGTTTGGGAAAGGAAAAATCCAATTAAAATATCTTTTTTTTTTTTTTTTTTTGTCTCTGAAATATAATGTGTAAAGCAGTAGTTCCTTATCTTCCTACTGCCACTAGATAGTGCTAGGCCCGTGTTTTTTAACATTATCCTTTACTCTGAGTTCAGACTAGCTCCCACTTCAGCTATCTTGTTTCCAAACTGCTTTATTTGGAGACCACTCAAAAACAGTATGATTGGTGGAGGGCTTGTCATACATACAGGAAATGTCCAGTGCACCAAACTGAGGTGAGGAAAGGTTTCTCTGCTGTGCTGCAGTCAGTGGGTATGCCACCCAGTAGGCGTAGAAATTAAAGCTGAAGAGCTGTGCCTGTAAAGCTGTTGTGCTGCCTCATCTGGGGAACACACAAGGTCTCGCTTAAATAATGTAGTCTGCGAACTAGCAGTACTCTCTGTACCGTGCACGGCGCCCTGCTGTGCTAAACTCATGAATTTAAATACAATGAACAATTTATTTGCTATCTGAATCCCTCTAAAAGCATAACATATTTTTTTTGATCCAGGAAAGTGAGTTCTTTTAAACTCTGGATTATAATAGAACTAAGGTTAAAAAAAAAATGCACAGCCTATTATCTTGTATCCTCATTTCTAATTCATATATGTGAATAGAACTTATCTAATAAATCTGGTATTTTGCTGCTGTATCTCCATGGTGCTAAAGAAATACGTCTAAGATATGTCTGTGCAGTAGTTATGCAACAACTATTTTAATATATGGAGCAGCATTAATGCACAGTTCTTTCCCGTGTGCACGGTGTCCTTGTAATCAGGAGGAAATCCTTTATTCTTACAACACATTTAATTACAAGCCAAGTAAATGTAAGGGATCTGTTGGTATAAACTGTCAAGTATTGCAATGGAATGAGTGCAATTGTTTTTAAAAATGTAAATGGAAAATAATAAAGACGGAAGAAAACAATGGATACTGTTAAAAGGAATTGAATATTAAAACGGCACATCAAAAATTAATTTAAACTGAAATAATTGCATATTTATCATTAAAATGCTATTTCTGTAGCTCCCCTACTCTTCCTCTCTTAATAACATCAAGCACACACACACCCATCTCTTCCATTTTCATCAAGTAGAAAACATGTTATTAACCAGTACTCCAGTACTTCCTCTTGTAGGTTTACAGAGAACAGGAGCTGAATTCTAGTCCCATGAAAGCAGTGGGACAAAAAATCTATCTTTTTAGACTTTTGTAGAGCAGTATTTCAAACCAAAGAGATGGAGAGAGTCTGGCTTTATTGCCAAATTATTAGGGAACTCAACAGTGAAGGAGTCTTGGATATTAGTCCCATGTCAGAATTACCTGCCTTTTCACCCACTGTCTGATTTAACGTGAAATTTAATAGTCCTGAGACATGAGAGGTATCAGCATTCATAGATGCCTACTGAGCAGACACTAGCCTGGAGTCCTGAATCAAGGATCTAAGCCATGGAAGGTATGTCAGGGTTCAGACTTGTCTGTGATTTTTCTTGTTTGAGTGCTTTAAAACATAACCTTGCTCAGTCCACAGCCTTGTGTATTTCCCTTTTGAGGCTGCCGTCCTTGTACAAAATGAGTTCAGGCAGGATTTTTGTTTTCACTGTGGAAGCAGTTACCAGGAGACTAGTCATGGCAGTTCATATTTGGCAAAAATCTATGCTTAGACTGTAAATTTCAAATTTTATAAGATTTTTTTTTTGTGGCATGATAAGTCATTTTCTGACTTTAAAACTTCGTGTCTTAATGTTTAGATGGCATGAGAGAGTGGTATAGTTTCACTGAGTCACTTTAATTCATTGGAAATGCATGAAAAACTGGTTTTATTTTTAGAAGCATTTGTCAGTGTTTTCTTTATGTGTATTTGGGATGTTTAAATTTAATCTTCCTTATTTCAAGCTTTTTCACAGTGACACCTAAAATATTAAATCATATGGAGCTTAGAGTTGAGTGTGTTTAGCCTGAGTACAAGAAGGCTAGGAGAAGAATCTTAATTGCTGTCCTGAACTATTTGATGTAAGAGTAAGAAGGTGATAGAGCCAGAATCTTCTTGGAACTGCACAGCGAAGGGGCATGAGTTAAAACATCGAGATTCTGATTAGAAGAATAACTTTGGCTGTGAAGGTGGTCAAACACTGGAGAGGTTGTAGATTCACCATTTTGAATATGTTCAGAACAGGATTGGATGTGACCCCAAGCAACTTGGTTTACCTTTGATATTGGACCTCCTAAATTGGCCCTGCTTGGAGCAGGTGACCTTAGAGATCTTCCAATCATATTTATTCCACCAGTCTCTTCCTGATCCTCAGGCATTCTGAGGAGCATAGCAGTGACTGAAGTCTGGAGATCTTGACACCTCTGGAAATCTGAGGTGAAACCTTGAATAAAGCCTTCTGAAAATACCAAAGAAAAAGGCACCAAATTGGTTTGTTGGGAAGGTTCATTGATGGAAAATAGCTTGTAAGCCTGTGGCACACCCAAGCTGTTACTTGTTTTAATCAGGCAGTGGGACATTGATTACACAGATCAGGAGAGAACGGTAAGAATATACTAAAAACGTTAAAAGAAAAGGTCCTAAATTTGAAGTGCTATGTTCTTTGCTAAGGTTTTATCAGAGTGACAGGAAGGAAAGTAAAGCTTCTAAAAATTTGAAGTGTATCAGGATCTAGCTCTTCAGTTTTAGTTATATAACAGAGAACAAATTCCCTGATGTCCTTCTGATTTTTATTATCTATTACTTTTCTCTCAGAGGTTTCAATGACTACAATTTCTGAGATTCTTGGCAGAAGAGTTCAGCTGAAAGGACTGATTGGAAAACGAGCTGTGAAATGTCCCTATTGTGATTTTTATTTTATGAAGAATGGCTCAGACCTTCAGCGTCACATTTGGGCTCATGAAGGTAGTACTCAGGTTTTAAGCTTTCGGTGTTATGATCAGTCTCATATTCCTCACAAGCTTCACTGGCATACAAATAAACTGAAATCCTGTTGTTTTGATGTGTACATACAATTTCTGAGTGTATTTTAATTACATCATCAGTGTGTGGCAGCTAGCTGATGGAGACATAAACAGTGATGACAAATC
Organism: Oxyura jamaicensis; assembly: GCF_011077185.1. NCBI lineage: Eukaryota > Metazoa > Chordata > Aves > Anseriformes > Anatidae > Oxyura > Oxyura jamaicensis. Next base: position 151,457,517 of record NC_048894.1, on the reverse strand, counting down.
CATAAGACAATGCTGATCATATATAGATGTATGACTTCGTAAGGAAAATAATAAGATTGTAGCACAACGTTTAAAAATCCCTTGGACTTCAAGTCTTGCTTACCCAGTCTAAGATTATAACAGGTGGAAGACTGGTCATATGCTCTTCAGCTAATAATCTATGGAACAGATTGTGAGTGGCCATTGAGCACTATTTTGGATTCTTCATCCATTCTTTTGCATAAAGCAGATAATGGGATTTGGTACTGCTGAACTGGTATTTTGGTTCCATATTGGTTTTGTCCATGCAGATAGTTTTGATGTTTGTACTAGAACTGTGTATTTGTTTGAAAGCCTTATCTGTGAGCTTACCTGCCTGAGTACTACAGTAGTGGTCTCCAATAGCTTTTACTCCATGAAGGAGCTGAGGTAATGCAAATTGTAAGCTCAGAACAATTGCTTGTGGATTCCGTAGGTAGAGTTTATGCTGCCAAGAAAGCTTGCTACCTATCTCATCGTAACTAGCAGGAGAGAGGTGAAGAGACATTTATTCCAAAATCAAAGCATGCAATCAAGTCTGCTTAAAAGTAGGCTATAATTCCTCCTGCTTGTAAATCTAGTATTAAGATCATGAATATCAACTTAAAACTGCCAGAGCCTCACAAAACTGTTGAACTACTCTGCTAGTTCTGATATATCCAACTTTTCTTTGAAGGATTTACTTTGTCCTTGTGTACCTTTGCTAGATGAGATACTGTCTGTCTCTCTCTCTTACGTGGTTTGGATGGTTTGAAAGAAGTGAAATTCTACGTGCTTGCAACTTAGACAGAAGAAAAGGTACCACTGTGTGAGCCATTAGCAAGCCTGTTGCTAAATAACAATAAAACACAGCTTTGAACATTCAATCTGTGCTCATATACTAAGTACCTAATGAACCCATCCTAAAAGGACGTTCTTTATTGTAGTAAATAGAGAATTAGAGTTATCAGAAGACTTCTAGAGGGCCATTTCATTGTCAGTTAGTCCTGAATTTAGGCAGACTAGATTCTAGTTTTAAGTGAAGGATGAACATGTCAAGACCAAAATATTCATATTTGAGTCTAAACTCAGTACTGCCATTCAGTAGAGAGTTATTTAATTCTAAAAGGACCACCCTAACACCCCAGTCTCTTATTAAGTTAAATGGTGCTCTCAGGAGCTTAGTATCATTTACTTACAAGATACAGATTAATTTTTTTATATCATAGAATGGGTTGGGTTGGAAGGGACCTTACAAAACATTTAATTCCAACCCCCTGCTATGGGCAGGGACAGCTCCCACCAGCCCAGGTTGCCCAAAGCCCCATCCAGCCTGGCCTTGAACACCTCCAGGGATGGGGCATCCACAGCTTCTCTGGGCAGCCTGTGCCAGAGCCTCACCACCCTCTGAGGAAATAATTTCTTCCTTATATTTAAACCTACCCTCTTTTAGTTTAAAGCCATTCCCCCTTGTCCGATCACTACATTCCCTAACAAAGAGCCCCTCCCCAGCTTTCCTGTAGCCACCTTTAGTTATTGGAAGGCCGCTGTAAGGTCTCCCCAGAGCCTTCTCTTCTCCAGTCTGAACAACCCCAACTCCCTCAGTATGTCTTCCTAGCGGAGGTGCTCATCTTTGCAGCCCTCCTCTGGACTTGTTCTAATATGTCCACGTCCTTCTTGTGCTGGGGGCCCCAAACCTAAATGCAGGGCTGCGGGTGGGTCTCAGAGGAGCAAAGTAGATGGGGACGATCACCTCCCTTGCCCTGCTGGTAATGCTGCTTTTGATGCAGCCCAGGATACGGTTGGCTTTCTGGGCTCATGTCACCATCCCTGGAGGTCTTCAAGAAAAGTGTAGATTTAGAACTAAGTAGCATGGTATAGTGGTGGGCTGTAGTACTAGGTCAAAGGTTGGACTAGATGATCTTAGAGGTCTTTTTCAACCTGAATGATTCTATGATTCTATTTTGAGCTTCTCATCAACCAACACCCCCAGGTCCTTTTCCTCAGGGCTGCTCTCAATCCATTCTCTGCCCAGCCTGTATTTATGCTTGGGATTGCCCTGGCCCAGATGCAGGACCTCTTGGCCTTGTTGACACTTATGAGGTTTGCACAGGCACACTACTTAAGCCTGACAAGGTCCTTCAGGACGGCACCCCTTGTCAACATCCAAATTGTAAAATGTCAACATTCAAATTTCACACTGCTGGCCTCATTGCCTATGTTGCTCACGCAGGCTGAAATTTCTCTATTTCTTACTGGGCAATGTCTGCCCTCTCATCAAAATGTATAGCTTGTTTCATAGCGCATTTTTTCTCTTTAGGTGTCAAACCCTTCAAATGTTCTCTCTGCGAGTACGCCACTCGCAGCAAGAGTAACTTGAAAGCACACATGAATCGTCACAGCACTGAGAAAACGCACCTCTGTGATATGTGTGGGAAAAAGTTCAAATCAAAAGGCACTCTGAAGAGCCATAAACTCCTTCATACTGCTGATGGTAAGTGCGTGTTTATTAAACCCAAGTTTGTTTTAGGGCAATAAATGCTGCCTGTATTACAGGATCTTATAAGCTTTTTTCATTTGAACACTGAGCGCTACTTGAAAAGTTTGTGAATTCCCAGGAGACACTTCTGCTTGTGTAATAATTCAAAAAGTTACCAAAATTAATTTCTGTGAAAGATGACAATCTCTGAAATTTTCTGAAATTTTTGCAGCGGCCTTATATGCTTCTGGATCCTTTCAGAGCACTGTTGATCTCAATAGAAATTTGAAAATACAAATAATTCAGTGGTTAGTTTTACTTTCTTCTGGGAGAACACTGTTAGGAGCTGCCAAATCCAGTAGCCCAACAGAGGCAAGGCTACTGCAGCTCTGTGTTCCCAGGTCTAGTGAGTGGCAAGTTTGGGCATATATTTTCTAAGAAAGACATGCACAACGTACACATTTGCTCTGTGATTTTAATATTCCTGTTTTAGTAATAGAAAAAATTGAGATGCAAATCCTGAGATGCCAATCCTGAAGGATTGTCCTTTATTTCAGAATTTGGGCCACAACAGTACTGTGTTCTTCAGTGATTTTCACATTGAACTAAATGACTTAGCAGGAGAGGTTGTGCTGACCTTCATTATGACTTTGTACCTTAATCTTTGTTACTCATGCAACCTTTTAAAACCTAATTCCACTCTTTATTGACCGTGTCATTTAAATTCTTTTTTCATAAAGTTTTTGCCTGCTCACTAGCACTGTCCTTTCACATAAGCACACATGCTCCCTTTTACATCTTCAGAATTTTATTTGAAGTTTTTGCTCCAATGATACTTATTTATATTTACGTACACTGACATCAATGTATATAATACTAGCTGAAGAGATGTTTCTGTTTACGTTACTATGGTGCATATTTTAGGAAGCATACAAAGCATTACCAAGTCAGTAAATCCTTCCTTATTCAAAAAAACACTTCCCAATACTTTCAAGTAACTTGGTCAGTGTCATGCAGATGTTGCACATATTGTATAAATCGCATATGCGGGAATTAGTGGGTTCACTTATGGAATCCTTTGCTGATTCCTGGCAGGAGGAGAGAGCAAGGTGTATTTGAATAAAAAAGGAAAGCTGGAGCACAATCAAAGATCTCTTCCTATGGTGCTGTAAAAAAAAATCCCCACATGGGGTTTCATCTCAAAACCTTTCTGTTTCGTTTTCTCCATCTCTCATGTCCGGATAGTGCAATTTGGCAATGAATGTTGTATTTGTTTTACCTGTTAGTTCTGTCTCTTGAACAAGTATATAGATGTGTAATTATTGCAGTTCAGCTGAGGCTGCGTTGGAAATCTGGCACTGGTAAGAATAGCACTGGAGTAGTGCAGGAGATAGTCTTGTCAGCATTGAGTTTAAAGGTGTGAAGCTGTTTTCCAACATTTGCGTGCAAGGAGCTATATTCTCCTATCATTTACCGCTAGGTCAGGCTGAAGCCTTGACTCACGAGGTAATACCTCGAGCTTTTTTAATCTGGCTTCAGCCCGTCATCGGCTGTAATAGCCGAGGTGAGTGCAGGTTCCTTGTTGCTGCACCTCCCTCTCTGACTGGTACAGATGCAGTGCTCCAGGAATTCCTCTTACCTTTGGAAAACTCATTTTGCACTGGCTCCAAGTGAGGACAGATTTCACTATCTACGGAACTTTAGAGTCATTTTCTACACTAAGCCCACCCCGGTGAACTCTTCGTGTATTTCAAACACTTGTTAAAAATAAGGTAACATTTGTCACCAGGAATGCACTGTATGATTTGTCAAGTGAATTTCAGCTGCTTGAATGCTGACAGCTTCTCTTTGCCCGGTGTCTTCTTGCACAGTGACAGCACTTCAAAACTTGTTACTAGCACACATCTAGTGTTCTTCAGTTATTTCACAAATAAATGAATTTGAAAGATGCTTCTGCTGTTTATGAGTCTTGTCTTCCTGACTTACAAGTCTAGGCAATTTTTGTTCAAATATCAGCCCTGCAAAGTCAATTTAACTGGTGGAATATAAAGTAGTTTTCTGTCTATTTTATTTCACTCAAGGGTGACGTGATAGAAAACAATTCCACAGTCCAAGCTTATTACTGGTTGTGATTAAAAATAAACCAGAAAAAACTGGTTTTCATTATTTTAATTAGATATCAGAAATTGTATCAAGGTTTTTCTTAGCTATGTTTATGGAAGCTTTCACACTCAGTGTAAAACACTTTCATTTTTTGAGCAAGATTCAGAATTTAAAGAAACCTGAGCTCTGCAAGGTAATACTTCTTCATCCTTCCTTTTGCTTCTTTTGCTTTTTGGCTAGCTTTAACACATACTTGTTCTGCTTTGATCAAATAGAGTTTGCCATCCATGGACATTTAAGAAAAGAATGCAGTCTTCCTGTGTTTCTTACAGCTTGTAATTTGGCTGGACGTAGCAGGACTGATACAATCTTAAAATACAGAAAGAGGGTATGAAAGCAAGACAGTAAAAGGAGAGAGATTTTGTTACTTTAAATCAAAAAGGAAAGATTTGGGAATGTAAGGGGAACCTACAGCATGGTTTTATGTATGAGAGTTTCACTCTTTGCAGAGTCACAAACAGCAACAGATGTTTCTTGGAAATGTCAGAATTCTTTCCTGGTAGAGTAACGGTTTCAAGGCCAAAAGCTGTCTGTTATGATCACACAGTCTGATACCTTGCAGAATACAGGCCATAATTTAATCTAATAATTGCATTTCAGCTGGATTTTAATACATTTTATTAGGAATAGCTAAGCAGACTTGATTGAAAGACTTCATGTGACAGGGCATCCATCTGATTTTGAGGAAATTGTCTTAGACATTAATCATGCCCTCCGTTACAAATGTTGACTTTATTTTAGACTCCATCGTCTGACCATCAGCTTTCAGTAGCTAAAATTCCAGTTCTTGTTCTTCCTTTTTGTTGCTGCTGTTTCAGGTTGGAGGGCGCTACCTGCAGTAGTGAGGCCTGGCTTGGCAGGTCACAAACAAATTTAAAATATACTATGAATGCAACATATAACACTGTAGTCTTCTCCATAGAACGTAAAGAAGCACCTTTCTTTGAGAAACACTTCTGAACTGAATTAATGCTTTTTCACGAAGCAACCTTCAAAGTACATTGCCTCTGTTTAATTGTGTTGTGTGGAAGACCTGCTTCCAGCTCAGACTTTCAGTCTGCAAAGTACTTGAGAAACAGCATCTCAAATCTTTCTGTGACTTTATAGCTTGTTATCTGCGGGAGCAATGTTTGTGTAAATGTGCACCAGATGTTTTTGGACTTTCTGCCCACTGCTTTTTAATCAATTGATTCAGCAGAGAAGAACTTCCATGTTATTTTAACTCCATATATTTTAAGGAAATATGCACCCTTGTAAAATAAAGAAATATAAATTAGCACTGCAAGAACAGGTGACAGAATTTGACTGTTCTCCCTTCTGTTTGGTAGCTGCCAGTGTGCAAGTCACCACTTGGAGGTGTGAGCTAATCCCAGTATGTGCTCTCTCTTGCCTTGTAGGACTGTATGTGAGACTGAGGGTTACTGCAGAGATTTAGATGAGAAAGGACAAAAAGTCATAATGAACAAGGCAAGCAGGCATCATTCGATCTGCTGCTGAAGGAGCAACTTGTGCCCATTGTTTTTAAAACTGTGTAAGCAAAAGTGAAAGGTGGGAACACAAGGCTTCTGTATTATTTGCTGTATTAATCCTATTTCATTCTATGACACATTTTAGTTCTCCTTAAGCCTCTGTAGAACTCTCTTCTAAAGTTGTTTGAATCATTATTGGAAGAGTAGAGCTAAATATATAAGGAAATCTTGTGGTAAAAATCTTACATCATGTCATACCCTCCCAGAAACACACCAAGAAAGCATGCAGGGAAAACTGAGAAAAATTTAAGTGTATTTGAATTGTAACAACTCAGTGCCGGAGACAGAAGTAGGGTAAATGCATGACCAAACATTGGTGTTTTAAAGATTTACAAATCTGCTTTAAGAGTAGCAAAATAAAGGTGCCTGCAGTTGTAAATCCTCAATTTCCTTCTTCCATTTAGGCTCTGCTGTAGTGATTCTTTCTCTTTTTCCCCCAAGACTATTCCAGGAGCATCTGGACTAATTAATGCTTATAATTTAAAGATGACACTCAAGCCTTTTTTCTTCCTTACTGCTCTTAGCCCAAAATATAACCTAAATTTTGGAGAACAGCTGCCAGACTTAGAGTAGTGTTCATTGTTACCGTTTTGGAAATCACCTTTATGAGGAAATACAACCAGGGGTTTTTGGAAATTAAATAGAAATAAAGTGATTCTGTTTTTTCTACTCCTGTTTCAGGAAAGCAGTTTAAATGTACAGTGTGTGACTATACAGCTGCCCAAAAGCCACAGCTCCTACGTCATATGGAACAACATGTCTCTTTCAAGGTAACAAAACATATTCATCATGGTTACCGATAACATTCGGAAATATGGAAATTCAGACAACAGTTTTAAATGTAGCACATTTTCCTTCCTGGTCACAATTAATAATGTAATCATTATGTAATTTATTAATTAAATATATATATATATTAATATTTTAGGAATTTTGCCTTTATATTCAGACTTCTGAGATTGATTTATTTTGTTCATGGACAATTTATATTTAGAATCTTTACTTGCCAAACTTATGTAAGTTTTGCAATATAAAACAAACATCACTGTTTTTTTTCTGACTGTCATTCCTTGAGATATCTAACCTCATATGTACCTAAAAATGTCCTGGGGAAGTAGGAAAGAAAATCCCATCCATCGCTGTTTATTGCACACCTTAATCTCTGAAAGTTTGCCAGTCTCATGTGCTGCAGAAGAAAATTGAACAGAATTAATTTTAAAACACCCCATTTATCTGAAATGTGTCTTGGAAAGAGTTTTGAAGATTGTTAATGTTTCTGTGAAGTCTTTAGATGAGAGATACATTTTTTATTAATAAACTGCAGTATAGTTTTACTCCCAAATTTCATATTGGTTCTCAGCATGACAGGTCTTGATGTAATGAATTGTGAAATGTTATATTCAGAAAATAGAAATGATACTAGTTTCTTTTCCAGAAAAATCCAATATTTTGTATCTATGAAAATGTTCATTTTAATGTAACATTTTATCTTGACAATGAACATATTTCTTATAGAAAATGTCATTATTTTGATATGCAACATTTTTCGTTATCTGACAAATTAGTTTGCTTCTGTAGAGGGTACCCTTCAACCATTCCTCCATAAGGCAGAAAAGAAGACAGTCTTTTGATTTGTTGTTTGAATTTTGGAAGACAAGGCAAATAAGAAAATGAAGCAACTCATCCAGAGATAACAAACTTTGAACAAACAATTTTTCTTTCTTAAGTATGTGGATTTACTGTATCATTATATCCTTAATTTAAAATATTTTTTCATAGATGGACATACAGATTAGCCCTTTTTAATGGCTAATGAGATGAAAGCACTCATAATGCAACTCTTAAAACACTGGTGGTTCTGACCTCAGGACAGGTTTTAGAACTGTTGACCCAGCACCTCTTTGCCACATCAAAATGTGGCTATTCAATGCATTATTAAGAGAACTGCAAAATGCCGAAAATGAGTTCAAAAGCTGTCTCTTAGTAACATTTTACTTCCTTCTGGGATAGTTGCTTGCATGCATATCAAACTCATAAAGGTATGTCAGTAGCGATATGACCTAGTGATAATTTAATCCATCCTATTTCCAAGCTCTGTGTCACTAGAGTCACAAGGCCCCGGTGATTCACAGGTATCTCTAGAGAATCTGGATATCAGGACACTCTTAAAAGTGAATTCCAGAGCTGCAGAGACAAAAGTTAGTTTGTTAATTGTCTGAGCATTGTTTCTTCTAACTGGACAGTGAGTTACTGCTGACAACTGGAGTTCAGAATGTCAAATAGCACATGAACTCACGTTTCTGGTTACTTCACTTCAAGATGTACTGGAAGAATAAGGCTGTGTATTAAAAAAGCAATTATTGGCATTTGCTTGGTTCAATTTAAATTTAGGTATCTGAGGAACTGAAATGGATTGGGTTTGGGGTTTTCTTTATATGTACGTTTAAAGACAGATGAGATCTTGGTGACTATTGTTCTGCTGCTTTTCTAGTCAACGGGTCATCATGTTGTATAGAACTTTTTGATTTCTTTTCAGTTAAACCAGAGCAGGTCACAAGAGATTTTCCTTTACACGGGAGAGGAAATGCTCAAACATTCTTCTGGTGTACACCCAGTCAGTACTTACGTCGAATCTGAAGAAAAAATGACATCTTGATGTAGTTAGAAAGATGTGCAGATGCAGAATGACATAAAAAGTAGTAGATGTGGATAACCAGAGAGAAAACAAAAATTAAGAAGGTGTTTGGGTTATGGTATGTGAAACCGAAAGGCAATGGAGACTAAGTTAGTTAAAAGATACTCAGAAGCAGCTAAATGTTACAAGGGAGGAATAGCTCAAAATAAAAACACCTGCATTAATATAAAACAATTTAAAGATTTGGTAATATTACCTTTTCTTTTTTGTTGCTCATACGTACCATTTACTAATGCTTGTCACATTACCAGCAGTGCTGCTCTTACATGACTTCAATGCATTTTTTTGGTCAGTTAAAAAAATGTAATTTGTTTTGCGTGGCTCTCAGCTTTTAGTGTACCTTTAGTCAAGTGGTTTTTTAAAACCTCTTTTGGAAAGAGCATTTCTAATCAACATACACTTGATCATGTAGTGTATTCTCACGAATATTAAAATTGCTGACAGCATTTCAGATAAGGAAGTTCCATTCAGATGCATCATTCATTAATTTCTCTATGTGTAGCTGCATTGTAACTGCTGAAAGCCATAACGGTTAGTGATATGTACCTGTCCTTTTTTACCGTTCTCAAATTCTGGCACTCATTCTTGTAGACAGATTTATTGCAATATCGATATTGGGCAGTTTTGTAAGATACACTCGGATAATTTTTATTGTCAAGAATATTGACATTTGACATGTTAGCATTTATTTCTGACTATCAAGCTCCATCAGTTTGCACTGTAGATAGTAGTAGTGCAGTGAAGTTGCTGTAGTTGCACCAGTTATCATACAGCCCAAAGGCATCAACAGGACATCCAGAAAACAGCACTTTTCCATGAGGGCTTGGAGACACTTCTGAAATTTGCAGAAAATGGTGAAACTGGAATAGTCATGGGCAACAGTAGAGGTCTTGGGGAGATTTCTCTGCCGCAGATGAGATTTTCCCTGTATTTCTATGTTTGTTTCTTGTCATGATATTTCATACTCTGTACTTAGGTGAACTGTGTGAAGTAATCCTAATTAGTCGCCTTCCAGATAGCATAAAAGACTGCATGTAGTTCAGCTTCTTAAAAGGCATTCCAGCTGTTTGTTTTTTTTAATAGGCAAACCAGCTGTTTTTTGATGACTGGCTTTGGGTGGGGCTGGTTGCTGTGCGTGACACATTTTCCATCCCATTCTGAGGAATTCTAATTTCCCTGAAGGACTTCAGTCAACATTCAGTCCACATTCTGTTTCAGGCCTCATCTGGTTCTGCCCAGCTTCCCATAACAGTTACTACTTTCGCTCAGTAGCTCCTCAAAGGCTAGCCTTAGGCACAAGGGCTTGTTTTCCGTAATGTTTTCTTTAGCAACGTCTGTCGCTGTCAGTTGAAGGGAGACATATGTTCTTAAAAATTAATTAATTTAGGTCCCCAGACTTAATTCATCCCACAAAGTCAGTACTGCTTGTCAGTGCTAGGTTAGAGGTTGGACTAGGTGATCCCAGAGGTCTTTTCCAACCTGAATGATTCAGTGCTTCTCTGGTTCTAAATGGTATGAATGTGAGTGCCAGTGAAAGGGAAGCAGTTGGGAGCATGTTGAAGACAGCAGTAAAAGAAAGGGAAGAGATCAACTTTGTCAGCTGTGGGTGTTTGTTAAATTAGCTTGGGTGTACAGTCACCTTGTACCTTCATTTATTTTAGTTCTCTCACTCCCCCTCTTCAGACAGGAGTTACTTTGCTCACGGCAGCTGAGTCATTTACTTGTAGTCAAAAGTCTCTGCATGGTCAGATCATCAATTATGAAAATACAGTTTATTGAATTATGAAAAGTATAATTTTATAATCCTGAGAATACCTGGTGCCTTACATATAATGGCAAGCACTGAATTATAGGTAAGATTTATTTACAACTTCCATTTACATTGAATTTTGGAAGGTCTCCTTGGAAAGTGCCCAGTCTGGAAATCAACAGGGTTTCTTTGGATCTGAACATCGCAGCTTAGACCTTGTTCCTGCAGAAGTCACTAAATGCTTTCTAATGTTTTCCTTTTTGCTCCTAGCCTTTCCGTTGTGCGCACTGCCATTATTCCTGCAACATATCTGGGTCCTTGAAGAGGCATTACAACAGAAAGCATCCTAATGAAGAGTATGTAAATGTAGGTTCTGGGGAGCCTGCGGCAGAAGCCCTTCTCCAACAAGGTACAGCTCCCCTGTATAGGACTTGTTACCGTTTTTTGCTGAAGCAAACGTGATTTCAATATAAGCTTTTGCAGGATATGCGTTCCTCTTTATTGAGTGTTATGTTATAAATCATTACTACTTTCTAGTAATTCTGAAACTTATTCCTTGCAGTGTTTGAGCGCACGTAAAGAAAACTTGCTGGTTGTCTGATCCCTTAAGTAGTTTTGCTGCTTTACACTGGGCAGATGAACCAAAGCAAACAATTGACTCTGCAGTCACATACTTTTCTGAGTGTGAAATGTACTTAGCGGTTCATGAAGCACAAAGCTTCTTCACTTCTAGTGCCTGCTGGTGAAGATGGAAAGCCAAATTAAATATAAAATTGTGTTGAAAATATTTTAGTGTTTGATGGAGTTAATTTTATTAGTTTGCTTCTTTAGAAGATGTTTTTCCTATGTTTTTCTAACAAAAAAAGAAGATTTTTTCAGGAATTCTGAAACCAGAAATAACTTAAAGTACATCTTTGTCTATTAATTACTGAGCAGAAATGCGTTGTAGAATTTTGCAATTATTTTCACAGATGGAGAAGGTCATCAGAGAACCTGCCGTTGTTTCAAAGATGTAATATCTACTTGGTCAGTACACAAAGTCACTGCTCTGTAGTAGGGCTGGCAAAGGCAGAGCTCTGCAATATCCAGAACTTTGTTTAACTTGTCAAGTTTCTGAGCAGTGAAAGGAATTATTTGTCCATAGATTGATTTCTGTAAGTATGGTCCTTAATTTTGTGTTAACAATGTTTTTGAACAAATAAAATTAATCGTATATTGATTAAGTTTTCCTTTCCCTTTTGGGAGCCCGATAACTGCACTTCTGAAAATACAGTTTTTTCATTTCAGTGGAAAAGAATTGAAGTTGAGAATGCAGGAATCTTCTGATAATGAAGACACTGGAATGAGATTAAGGGGAACAGCCTTTAATTTCTTCTGTGGTAGACATTGTCGTCTTTGACTTCGCATCCTTCATTCTATTCCTTTCCTTACAGAGCATTCATATTTCTTGTACTACCACTAGTGCAGTGCTTGCTTCCCAGATACTGACCTGCTGTGTAGGGTATAAGGACAGTATCAGAGAATCATCTAGGTTGGAAGAGACCTCCAAGATCACCGAGTCCAACCTCAGACCTAACACTAACAAGTCCTCCACTAAACCACATCACTAAGCTCTACATCTAAATGTCATTTAAAGACCTCCAGGGATGGTGACTCCACCACTTCCCTGGGCAGCCTATGCCAGTGCCTAACAACTCGTTCAGTAAAGAAGTTCTTCCTAATATCCAACCTAAACTTCCCCTGACGCAACTTTAGCCCATTCCCCCTCGTCCTGTCACCAGGCACGTGGGAGAATAGACCAACCCCCACCTCGCTACAGCCTCCCTTCAGGTACCTGTAGAGTGCTATAAGGTTGCCCCTGAGCCTCCTCTTCTCCAGGCTGAACAGTCCCAGCTCCCTCAGCTGCTCCTCTTAAGACTTGTTCTCCAGACCCTTCACCAGCTTCATTGCCCTTCGTTGCCCCAGTAAAGGGGCTTCAAGCCCATGTAGTAGCTACCAAGCCTGTGCTTCTTACCATACCTCTGTCATGATGAAAATCCATGCTAGTGGCTGCACTTTTCCCCCATGCAACCACCTTTGCCAGCTCCATTTCCTAATATGTGACCCATTGTGTAGAGTCTTACCTGTGGACTAAAAATAAAAATGGGAGACCTGCAAATTTCTTATCAGAATGTAGAAATATTTTTTCTAAAATGTTGTGGTATCACACTGGGGAAAAGAATGTTCCTTTTGGGAGACTGATTTAATTGGGATTTGCATTTGGAGTTGATATACGTGAATGCTACTGAAGTTATTAAAAATTTTCCTAATTTTGGGATGAGATCTTCTGAATCTGGCTCACAGCACAAACAGTTCAACGTGGACATATTATGCAGAATGACAGGGTATGTGTTTCGGAGCTGCTTGGGTCAGCAGTTGCGACCTACCACCTAACTAGCCTTTCTCAAGTTTCAATTTACCACATTCATAGACCTGAAAGCAATTTTGGAAAATTATTCATGTATTCCTATTAGGAAAAGGACCATTCAGACCCAGTATTAAACAAGTCCTTTGAAATTAAAGGACTGTAGACAAACAAGAAAAGACAGGAGAAGAGCAAATGAATGGGTTTGGAAACAAATTGAGAAGGGAAACTAACAAAGATTAACACCTAATGAAAGCTGTCTATCCCTCTTCATCTTTTTGTGTTCTGCCTCTTCTAAATTACTGAGCCCAGAGTGAATTGTCTCAGATGTGCTCATCTTTTATTTTCCACTCTCATCACCTGGTATGACTGACTGCATTGCAGACATTCCAAATACCTTGATTGGAAACACCTACATGAGTGTAAAGTGCTGGATTCTGCTCTAGATTCGTAGAGTGCTCAAACAATAGAAGAGGGAACAGGCTCCTATGAGCAACTGTCTTGCCAGGGACAGGCAGCAGTATTGCTCTTCTGGGTTTATGTTAGAGATTAGGATCAGAAAAATTCCTTGGTGTTTATTTTTATTTTATTTATTTATTTATTTGGTTGGTTGGTTGGTTGGTTTTCTGATTGACTGTGGTTGTTTTTTTTTGTTTGTTTGTTTGTTTTGGTTTGGTTGTTTTGTTGTTTTTTATTTTTTATTTTTTTAAGGAAGTCTATGAAAGTGACATTTATTTTGGTATTTTAAAATAATACAAATATATACTATAAGAATTGGATGCTATCTTCACAGGGGATAATTGTTTTGCAGACATGCCCTTACTAGTTTTTTTGCAAGGTCCTGCCTACTTGCTCATTTGTTAGCTTCCTTTCTTAATTGAATTTGTTTCCTAGTACTGGGCCAGTCACGTACTTTTTTTTCTACAAATTATTTTCTTGTTACTTATTTTCACTGCCATCCCTTGCTTTGCATTCTCTGAAAGATGTTTTTTCTGCTTTTGTTCATGCATCAACTTGTGCAGTACGTACATGTGATCCATTTGTGACCCCTGTGTCCTATTACACCGCTGCCACCACTCTAGCAGACAGCAGTAGCTGTCTTAAGACAATGTTAGGCATGAGCTGTGTGTGTGCATTACTGTGTTGCAGACATCAGATTTGGTATGAAAAGTGGATAAGGTGTGTCATTTATTGGCTTTCTATACGTTGCCAATTAGTTTTAAAGAATTGTGTGAAAATTAATTTTCCTGAGCTTTGATACCAATTCTCTGATACAGAGTTATATATTATCAGCTTGATTCTATGCTTCCAGAGTTGTTCTTTAATTAAAGTCACAGTAACAAAAGTTGCGGCTTTAATTAATCTGGTGTATTGTTATAATAGTTCCAGTATCAAATAACGTGGGCAAGTCCTCTCTTTGACAATGGTGTTTTTTCTAATAATACAGATTGAAGTGGAATGACCATTTCATTTCATTTTCTCTAACTGATAATATCTTTGGCCTAATCTGAACCAAGCTATTTTGCTTTGGTGAACTGCAGAATTTTAAGCCCACTAACAGAAACCTTTTTAGTATTGTTCAGAGACAGAGTATTGAGCATCTACTGTAATAGTGGAGTCTGGTGAAGAGCTGCACTAGATGGAGAGGAAAGATGGGAAATCCTAGAGGAATAATAAACGTCAACGGAGACACCCTTGCAACCATGTAGTTATCTTCTGTTTTACCAAAACAGAAAGTTTCTTTTCACATGGTAGAATGCCAAATGGTAAATTTCCATTACTGTAAAACCAAATGATTTCTGCAGTTGCCTTATTCATAAAAGACTATGTGCAGTGAGAACTCAGTTTATAACCAGCTTATGTCAGTATGTTTGAAGCATTTGAACGGCATGGGTAAGGGCTATCATTTGCCATCTGGTGAAGAAACCAAGATCTGACATTTGACCAAATGACTTCCATAAGAAAAAGAAGTAGAGGCTTTTTAATCCAGTGTATAAATCTGAACACTTCCGATTTCATCATGCTCACTTTTTGTGTTTTTTTGTTTGTTTGTTTGTTTGTTTTGCTTTTTTCTTTAACCTGTAATGCTGCATGCTCATTAATCATTGTGCTAAATTCATGCCATTTATTGCTTTGTAGGTAAACAGAAAACCTAAGTTTACAGTTCTGTGTGTTAACATAAACTGCAGAAACACAAAAAAGTAAAGATAGTTGGGTGCCCACAGCAGGTTGTTAACTCTTCCTGCTTTGTTCTAACAATGTGCCAGAAAACTTAATAATGCTTGCCTGAAACTTGAGAAAGCTAGAACAATGATCTTCAAGGAGATATATATATATATATATATATATATATATATATATATATATATTTTCAAAACCACTAAAGTATTTCTCTGCCATTCATGTTAAATATTAAGATTTCACTGTTGTTTATAAGCACTTGCAAAAAAAAAAATACCAGCACTTACTGAAAGGGTATAATTGTGCTATGGTTAGGGGTTTCATCCAGCAGACCAGGGCTTTGTAAGACACCAGGGAACCCGTATTTAAACCTAAAGCTTCAAGAGACCCCAGCCCTCTATAGTTTTTGAATATGCATGCAATTTACATTTGAAGCTGCAATGATGTGTAATGGAGCAAATATTAAAAACAGTCTCTAAGGAGCTCTGTGATTTGAAATAAGAGTATTCAGAGTACCAAAGAATTTGTTTATATTTATTTAATACATGTGATAGGCTTTGTTTGTGTTGGGCCTGAAGCAGAACGTAAGTCTTAGGCACCCTAAAGACATTTTCCTTGGAAACTAGGACTCATCTCTGTGAGTGTTGCTTAGCCTGAGTTTCAAGCAGAATCATGAGTGTGGGAATGATTCTAAACAGGCTGAAACATCCCTTAGTTTTACAGTGAGTTTGTGGCCAAGCCAAAAATGGGCTGAAGTTGATCAAACTTAGTACGTTGTCATTCATTGGAAAAGCTTTTCTAATGTGTGCCACTTCTAGAATGGCTTTTGGTAGCAACCAGGCTCTAAGTTATTATTTACTTTGTAATTTAAGTTCTTTCTGTTGCATTCTGGCATCCTTTTAACATCTAGCGCCATAGACTTGAAACCAATACTTTCTACGTGGACTTAATTACCGAAATGAGGCAGTATCTCAGACTGATGCAGGTAGCTGTGTGTTCCTGCTCCTTCTTTCTAATTGGTCTGTGGTAGGGGTTCCCTAGGGAGAGAGATGTAGAGAGAGGGAAAGATGGGAAGAGCATTCCTGCAACTTTCCATCCATCACAGGGAAGCATGCAGGTAGGGAAAGAGGATTGCTAAAACTTTCCAGATAGATGAGTTGCTCCAGACTCCCTCTATTACCAAAATTCCATCATCCAAAGTTGCATTTTAAGCTCTGTAAGAGTACACCTACTTTGTTACTTTTTTTTCCTCTACAAATGGGTCTTTACTGCCTTTAAAAGTACTTGATATAAAAATAACCAAATGATTTATTTTTGTTTCTTTGTAGGTGGCATCAAGTGTCCTGTTTGCAGTTTTGTTTATGGTACAAAATGGGAGTTCAACAGGCATCTCAAGAACAAGCACGGCATGAAGCTGGTGGAACACGATGGGGAGACGAAGTGGGAGGTAAAGCAAAGTTGCCATGGCTTTGGCCCTAAAATTTTAAAAAGTTATGGAGAGAAAGTTAAGAAATATTCAAAAATGTGTTCTCAACTCCATGTAAGATCAGGAAGTCATGTGGTCTCATCTCTATTTTGAATGCATACACTGCTGTCACTGTTAATCTTGACTGCTTTTGTAACTGGTAGGATTAACAATGTTGGAAGTGCTTATTTCTGTATAGGGAGGGCTCTAATCCTCTCTTTGCTGCACAAAGACTGAAAATGTTAGCAAAAAATCACAAAACTGAAAAAAACTTACTGCCTTTACACTATGCCAAATATTCACTGGTGTTAAGTCAAAGATGCACAAAGCTGTGAGGTTATATTGAATTAATGAAAGAAGCTTATGGCTTGGTCCAGACAATGTTAGAATACAGAATGTTAGGCCTGAATTTGTAAGTTAATTGGCTAAAAATATGGTATGATATGAAATATTTAATTATATTAAATGGTTATTATAGGGAGTAAGTCTTCCACCATTTATTCTGTGTTTCTAGTTTCAGCCCAAAGCATGTCAGAGTCACAGTATCAATGATTAAGATCAGAACTTAAAGAATTTAAATTAGACCTATGAAGTTAGGTCAGGAACACAACACAAAACAACAAAACAAAGAAACCATCACCTGGATTTTCTCAGTTCGGCTGGGATAGTGCAGGTACCTTAATCAGCCATAACTTTTTAAGCTGTAACATGGGTAGCAATTCGTTTTAAAATGAAAACTGTTACTCTAATAAAGCAAGGTTGACCGTAGATGCAGAAGCTATGATAAAACCACAGAATTATCCAGACACTTATATTAAAAACCATGCTGAATTTCCCATTGCCTGATTAGGCTACTGTTGGTGTCCAGTGATGGGGAAATCCAGAAGTCAATTGCAGTTGTCTGATCTCCACAGTTTAAGACCAATTCTGGATTTCAGGCCGTCTAGCCCTAAGCACAGGCATAATGCCTGATTGGGAAGGGCCATCCTGCAAGTTTGTGTTCAACAGTTCTTCAGTATCCATGGACACAGTGTAAAATCCTCGGAACTATCACAGTAGGTTACCTATCATAGTAGGACAGTAATTCAAAGCAGAAAGGGCAAGTATTTTAAAATGTATCCATTTGCATTTCACAAACTATTCTACTTCCACCCTCCTAGTTGATGCCCAGACATGAAAAAGTAAGAGGGCCCCAAGGATTCGGGTCTGTCTCTGCTATTGGAACAGCTATACATAAAAAAGTCCCATTGGGGAAGAAGTACATGTTGACAGCTTGTCTTGAAAAAACATGGTTATGGAAAATATATATTTTTCTAAAATAAAATGCCATTTTCAAACATAAAAAGCGTTTTACCAGATCTGCAAAGACGTGTCAAAGACAAGAGTTACAGAATAATTTTGCCCAAAATGTCTTTACAAGACCATGACACAGTAGAAGTCTGTTACTAGGTATAAAATAACTATGCAACAAAAAGGAAGTCAAGATCATTTAGTGTGAACTCTTTGGGAAAAGTCTCAAAGAATAAAACGTTAAGGTGATATCCCAACTTCTAGATAATATTTCTGATGAATTCTGTTTTACCCCTGATTTCTATAATTATTGTTAAATTAATTATTGTCCAAAATTCATTCCTTTAAACTCATAACTTCAGTTGTTCTCTAATTTGCTTTTAAAAAAAAATGGCAATTCTATGATTTTCTGATCATCCATGCATTGACTTGGTTTTGTTTTCAAGTTAACTGCCGAAGTTTCTGAGGAAGCATCCACTCAGTATCTCCATATCACAGAGGCTGGAGAAGACGTTCAAGGCACTCAAGCTGCTGTAGCTGCATTACAGAACCTTAGATATACTTCTGAAAATGGTAAGTTATCTGTTTGGGGGTTGGAATACCAAATGTATATTTTTTCATAAATATCTCATTCTTTTCAGTACACTGGGCAATATGTGATATCCTGTGAAACTATTAAAAATGATGAAATTTGTCATCCAGAACTTATTTCTGAGGGTTTTATATTTTTTCTTCAAGGGTAAGTAATGAGAAGTGGCCATTGCTTATGAATTTCTGTGTCCTTAAGTCATTAATACTTATCACACTCTACTTTGTACTTTATTATTAGATGTGTGGAATTGCCTGCATCTGTTTTTGAATATATTGTGAAATCAGCTGTCTTGGCAAAGTAGATGGTGTGTATCTAATGGCAATTCCCTTGCTATCATTTTTCTTCCTGCTTAAGTCAGCCAGCCTGCAGTAGTGACACAGCGGAATAGCTCATTTACCATGTTCCTAGGACAGTCCTAACAAACTTAATTCTAATGATGCAGAAAACAGAGTAAGCTGTTTCAGTATCACATTGAATAAGAACAAGAGAGGATTTAGATCATGATTACTAAGTTGGGAATAAGAAAATCTAGAAGAAAATAAAAAAAAAAAAAGGTCACTTTTTTGAGCGTATTAAAATATCAGAGACTAGAATTGGTGTATATATATTTAGTATGTATGAATAAATGCAGTGGCTATCAGAAGGTAGCATTTTACAATTGTGAACTTTATAGTTCATAATACAGATATGTTTTTCAAGCTCCCATTTTTATCAGAACTTCCAAGCACACTGAAGTTCAGTTATGCTACTGACAATTTCGGTGTATTATTTTACTTTAATCAGTGGGAATTCCAAATGAGTAAAAATATCTGGAGAAATTGTCTTAAGCTATTGTATATTTAAGTTAAGTTAAGCAAGATCTTGGAATGTGCAGTACATAACGGCCTTGATTTTAAGCATGAGGCTGTAATTTTAAAAGTAGAATGATTTGCTTTAATTCATCTAATTTAGGACACTCTTCTGGCATATTCCCTCTAGGTATAAAAACCAATAGTAGATATATAGGAAAAACCAAAAGCAAGTAAACATTCTTCAGTTCTTAATTTCAATTAGGAAGTCTCTCAGCTTCCTAACTCACAGTTCCTGCTATGAGTTGTACCTGTTGTTTAATCAATGTATTCCTTTAGATCTTTTTCAAATAGGCATAAAAATGAGCAGTGTGGTTTCACTTGCTGATTCATGCATTCTTCTGGCAAATTTGTTTTGTGAATACTTTCCTCCCATAGATCTATTATTAAAGTGTCAGGTTATTGAGCCGTTTGAAATTTATAGACAGAACTATGAATCAGGGTTAAAGCATGAGGGGAAAGAGTGTCTCTGGCACATAGATTCACATCCCCTCAGAGCTGTTTTATGGTAATGATCTTATGCTTGCTGTCTTTCTGATAAGGTGAAAGACTTGATCCAACAGCTGTAAACATCCTGCAGCAAATCATTGAGTTGGGTTCGGAAACCCACGATGCCACTGCAGTTGCGTCTGTAGTTACCATGGCACCTGGAACCGTGACAGTGGTAAAGCAGGTAAGAACTCTTCTCTTCTCCAAAACAGCAGTGTTTTATTTTTGTAGATTTGTTGTGAAATGCGTATTATTCTGCAAGGACTGAATTGTGAATGACTGCGTAAAACGCATACAGAATTTCTCCTCAACTAATTTTGTCTCTGTGTTGTATGTACGTATGTTTATATGGACGTGCTCAGACATTTATACATATATACACCTATGCATCCATATGTATAAATTACACGGTCATCAGTATAAATACATAAAATGTGAATGGATAAATATATATTATGTACGTGAGAGAGAGAAAATACAGCATTTTCAGGCTTTTTAAAAATAGCATACCTGCATTGTGGGTGGGCACTTAGTCCCACTGTCAAGAGTCAGGAGATCCTTGGCACAGCATTTTTCCAGAAACACAAGTGTGGAAGGTCACTGCTTGTGTACAACTGTGTGACCGTATCCAGCAATGAGCCACCATCACTTTGTCTTTGCAGTGCTGTCCTGTGGCTAGAGAGACTTTTGGGGCTCTAAAGTCATTTAACGTGAGGCCGAACAAGACTTGTACTCAGTTTGAGTTCATGCTGCCTTTCTAATGGGGGATGCAACACAAGCAGTCTGCAGGCATGAAACAGCTCTGAGAAGAGGATTTACAGATGTTCCTTAACAGCAGTTGCTTATGTGATATAGAAGTCAGTGTGACCACCCACGCTGGGGAAAGATAAAGAAAAAAATCAAATAAATTTTAGTTGGTTGAGAAGATACATAATTGGTTTTGTTGTTCCCTGTGCAAGACCGGAAGATATAGGTCAGCATTCTAAAATAAATGAATCAGATGACTTGTTAATTTCAGGCTTTTGCAAGGATTCTGTTTATGGGAAACATGCTGGATTCAACTGATAAAGAATTAAGTGACAGGTAGGATTGGTAGGCAATATAGTTCCTTTTAAAATGAGACAAACCTTACGAGATAGTGGTAGAAGTAAACTTAATATATATGTGTACTTCCTGAAGCATAGTACTGCACAGGTTTTACTAAGGATATTTGCAATGTACAGTGTTACTACAGCATTTCAGAAACTAAGAATGGAAAGATATACAAAATTACCAAGTAAAGGTGAATCATTTTCAATTTGAAATGGCTGTTGAGTATGAACATCAAGCCCAGTATTTCTTCCCCACAGGTGTCGGTTAATTTTGATGCTGACATTTTATGTTTCTTCCCATTGTGTTCTCTAAGCTATGTTTGTTCCGCCAGTTTCATTATACTTTTCTAGTGTATTATCCCTTTTTACATTCTGTCCATTTTGATTCCTCACAGTCGCTACACAATGTGGTTGATATGTCAAGGAAGGAAAGTACATGAGAAGTCTTAAATTCCTGAAGAGTTAAATTCCTGAAGTAGCTCTTGTTATTTAAATGAACCAAAAGTGTGATTGTGATGAATGCCAGAACTAACTTTTGATTATTTTTTTTTCAGTATTGTGGATATTAAATTCATGATAACTCCCTAGAAGTGGAAAGTCCATAGTCCGTGAAGACAGTATTTAGATAATTGCCACACAAATGTCAGGGAGACAAGGCAGAATTTCAAGAAAAGGCATTTTTTTAATGTTACTTAGCACGTATTTTGCTTAGAAACCATGTAACAGTTTGGGGGATTTATTTCTTTATTTATTTTAATTAAGAAAAACAGATCCAAATTTGGAAAGGAAATTCAGTCATTAAAGGGGGGAGACATTCCAGTCTTTTTTATGTGTAAATTTCAAAGCAATTTTAACTGTACTCACTGCCAACGTGTATGCTGTACTACATAAGTGACCTGTTTCAAAGGTTGAATGCAGCATCAGCCATTGGTGTTTGTGGTGTCTGTCAGTATTACTGAAAACTGTTCTTAAAAATGTGTGTTTTGAGGCCCTTCTACTAATAGTCTAGCAGAAAATGGAGCCTAGGTAAGTGGCAGCTGTGAAGAAGAAATTACATTTGTGATACTGGAATGTTAAACTTAAAAACCAACCAACCAAGCAAATAAAAACACAACATAATTTAAAACATTCAGCAATTCTTCATCTTTCAAGTATTGAATCGGATCACTTTCTGATTCATCTTAAAATCTGTCCTCTTCTATGTTAGACCATCTGAATTTGCTGATAGCATTTTGTAAGTAAATATTCATATTACAAATTAATTGTCTGTCACTTTTAAATCCATATTTCTGGTCTTTGAATTTGCAAGCTGCTAAGCATTGATTACTGCTTTTTCCCTTGCCTTCTCTATACATTAATGACTTTCATTGGTCTAGCGTAAGCCTGGGATAAGCTCCACTCCTATGTCAAATCAAATATCAAATCCTCAGAGCACAGAATCTCTTTGCTGAGTTTTCTTTTCACGCTTTGAGTCCTGTTGCTATAAAATGCCATTTTTCCCCAATTTGAAGTTGCAGAGAAGCAAAACGAGTCGGTGCAGAACTGAAGTATATCTCAAGCTGAGCGATCGTGTGCTCCCTCAGCTTACATCGGGTTTTACTAATGCCTTACTTAGATGCTCTGAGCATTGTTCCTCTGTCAGCGTGTTTCTTGTGGCTACAGGAATTACTGTAGCCTCTGCAACTTTTCAGTTTGTGTGTGCAGAAGTGTGCAGATCCGGGAGTTTTCCAGGGGAGTATCATGAGGCAGGAGGCCTACTGACACCTGACTGGCTTCCCAGTTACCTTTAGTGGGCTTCATGGAAGTAGAGGAAGGGAGTTCTGTAGATTATTATTTTTTTAATTATTATTATCATTTCACTTTTTAATTATTATTTATTTTTTCTATTTCTACTGATGTTTTATCAAACGTTTGACCTGTTACACAGCTCTAGTTACTGTTTTCAGTTCTTTTCTTCCCACGAGAGGATGGCTTCAGAATTATAGCCACATCCTTTTTTAACTTCAGGGAAAATGTTTTTAAATGGCATTAACATGACTGTAATCCTCTCCTATTTAGAACTGACAGCTTTTCTTGTTTTCTTTAACACCGGGTTGCTTTCTATGGGTATCACTCACTTGTACCTACTACTTTGTCAGGTTTTAATTATGCTGAGTTCCTAATTGTTAACCTTGAGGTGATCGTAAGACATGTTCATATTTCACTTTCCCACTGGAAAATTTATTCCACACTCTATTCTGTGACCTTCAGCTTCACTTGTGGATTGTGAGACAAAAAAAAATCATTCAGGGTGTCAGCAATATATCGGCATCATCTGTCACTAAATTTCCACTCTTGTTCTTCAGTGGCCTCCCCGAGTCCTTGCTTAGCAGCTTGATTCCATTTTTTTTTCTTAACAACATTTATTGTTGTTCTGGGTTTTATGCTGTTGTGTTTTTTTTTCCTTTTTTTTCTTTAAAGACATACATAACCCATTTTTTCATCAGGTCTCACCTTCATCTCTCATTTTTAGCCACCGTTGCAAGTTATCTTCATATTTCTATATTTGCACCAAGAAATTCCTTCTAAATCCTAAATTATTATATATTTTCAAAGTATTTTTTGCTCTGTATATCACACTACATCATTACTGTCTTTGTCTACCTTTCCCTCCCTCCAACTTTGTCCTTACTTTCACCTATAAAAGTGCTGTTGACCCTTGATACCTAAAATTCTGCATGAGTCTAGACATACCTATCAGTAACGCAGCCATCTTCACCCTGTAGCACTTCCCCTAACCCGTGTGCTCAGGTGCCTTCTAGGTGCAGTACTTGGAGTGTTTCACAGTAATGCAAGACTTCTGCCTGCAGAAGCAAGCTTTGTTTTTGTCCGTAAGTCCTTCTCAGTACACTGCTACATGTCGAGTGCATTTGCTGCCTCTGACTGGTATCTTCTTTTTTAATTTCTTTCTGTTAAGTCACAAGACAGAAACATTATCATGTTTACGGTGTTCTATTAAATTATTTCCCTGAGATGTGCGCCTTCATAACACATGTTTATTAGATCACGAATACAAATTATTATTGAGCTGAACCCAAGATCAGAATTTCCATTTGAAGCTCCCAGCTCCTGAATTGTGTTGAAATAATATATTTATATACACATATAAGTATACGTGTGTGTATATATATATATATATATGTATATATATTCAATTTTGGCTTTGGAAACTTTGTTTTTCATAGGAATGATATTGTAAAAGCAAATCCTTTGACAGTGTAACAATAAAAACTCTCACGCTGAACCAGGATTCATCTTTATGATTTTAAACTAAAAAAAAAAAAAAGTAAGGTAGCCCTATTTAACTTGGGTTATGACTGGGAAATGGGAATTGGTGTTGGCTCTGATCGTGCCATGTATGTGAGGCCTTTCTGAGATTCTGTCTGGAACCTGAAATGACTTTAGCTCCTCCTTGCCTGACAGCTAGTATATTAACCTATTATCAGGATTAAACTTTTCGGGTATCTAATTTGGGAGAAATCCTGTTGCGTGACAGCCATGCAAACATACTGCCGCTAAGGGAAGTCCTGCACACGCCTGAGTGAACACCCAGATCCTAGTGTGAAGTTCCGCCAGTATGGGCTGAGATTGGCAAAAATCCACGCTGAAGCTTTGATTGCAGCATGACAAAACGTGTAATCTTGTCAGTTTGAATCCATTTCAGTTAATAGTAATTCAGTGTGGATCACCACAGCTAGTGGTTGTATTTATGGCATAGAATTTGAGTTGTTCTGCACTGCTTAAGGAAAAAAAATGTAACAAGGTAGGGAAAATGTGAAAGCATAGAATTGTAAGTTTGAAGAGTAACTCGGAAAGAGGCTAATAAATGCTTAAAAAGACATGAAATCTCATTCATAATGGATGGTAAAATGGACGAGAAACTAGGGGAAAGCACTTCTGTAGGAACAGAGCACAAAGCAAGGAGGAGGAGGGACCAGAACTGTAAAACAAGTCACTTTACTTTCTGTGGATTTGACTCTTTGTGACCTATTACAGATGCACTTTTGCCCTCCCTCCATAGGGTGGAGACTGTTTTGTTTGTATTTTCGTTTGTTTTGCTAGCAGAGCCTGTTCAGTCCATTATTTATATAGCAGAACTCATAAGCAGAATAGGTTAGAGAGCAATGTTGGCAATAGGTTGATGGTTGGACCAGATGATCTTGAAGGTCTCTTCCAACCTGCATGATTCTGTGATAAGTTAAGCATTTGTTTGTTTTAAACACTGAGTTTCTTGTGAAGAAACATTTCCCTCAGAAATGAGCACTCGTGTTATTTTTGCAGAAAAACTGTAAATTATTCTCTGGAGAGACAAGATTCAAGGTGCATTTTCTTGCTTTCACAATATGATCATCCTTGAATGCTTGTTTTCTGAATCACCCTGTCTTGACTGCAACATGAGAGTTGTTCCTTTCTGTGTCCAGCATCTCTAGTTTTTGTTATAGTTGTTGCTCATCCATTTCCAGTGCTTGTTAGCAGGAATGTGTAACAGTGACAAGATACGTTCTGTTTCAATTCGCTTGCTTAAATGCAGAGTGTATTATTTTTACCAAACCTCTTTGAAACAGAGGGTTCTATGTAGGGTTCTTGGTCCAAATTTGTTTTTTCTTTTTGCCTCAGTTTACTGAGCAGAGCAGTAGATAGTCTCAATCAAAGTATACCATGGTATCCAGTTAAATTTGGCTGTGTGCTATCTGTATTTTAATCTATTTTCACATAGATATTGGGAAACAAATGTTCTGTTAATTTACTGGTTTTAGACACAAAATATGTTTGTGTGTCCCACTGGAGCAGAGGTTATTGTCCTGGTTTAAGAAACTTATCACCAAATAAGTGTTTAAAGCTTTAAATCTTGTTTTCAGTATTATTTTTCCTGTATGAACAAGCTACTGAGATCCATCTTCATTCAGAGCAAATCCTGCCTGCCTGATATACAGAAAAGAGCTAGGGCAGAGCAGCACTCTTTGTTCTATTGAAAAAAACAAAAACAAAACAAACAAACAAACAAAAACACTAAATCACCCCCCAGAAAATGCAACTAATCTATGCCAAAGGTACTGTTCACCACCTCATATCCCTGTACTTTTCCTTATTTTCTAATTCTTCTGATTAATATACCTGCATGGCCACTACCAACAGATTTTTTTCGGCCACCTTACTTGTAGCACATTGGCATGTAAAAGCTTTAGTTGAAAATTTAGGGCTTCGTGTCTGAAGTAATATACAGACGTTTGACTTGCAGGATCTTTGTGTGGACATTTTGCAAAACTACATGGCTACTCTACACAATCTAGAGATTGCATCTCTCTAATGGTTTCCTGTGGCCCTAGAGCAATCACTTTAAGCTCGCTCTGATGATCACTAAGAAGATTGTATTAATCACTAATTAATATTATTAGTCACTAAGGTGTTTGTACCAGTCTTTCTGCACAACTGTTCATTATTAATTGACTCTAGTTCAACCCTATGGGATGTAAGTCCTTGGTGTTATCAAGCCAGAAAGCTAGTGTCCTCTTCAGGTAGGATGCTTGGGCATCCAGGTGATGGGCTAAATGGTGCTGACTTGTTCTGCATGCTCATTTTTATTTGGGTTCTCATTTTATCCACTTTGCTAAAATGGCCGACCAAGCTGTCATTATTTTATGCTGCAGTTACTCTGACGTTCTTTCTTTCTGACATTCACAGATGCTGCTTTGCCCCTTTTGTATACACTCAGAACAATTTAAAGATTACTTCTCTCTAGTCTGCCTGTCTTACATATGTCCATATGATCTTCCTTTCTTTTTTGCCACATCCAACAAAGCCTTGTTTTCATTTCCAAGACTTTGTACTCCTTTCCGACCTCATGTCCTGTCTCTCGTTAGCTGTTAAGATTTTGACTCTCACCTTTGATCAGTCCATGAAGATTTAATTGCTCATTATTTTTTCCAAGCAAGTTTCTTAATGCCTTCCTTCATATTGTGCTTACTTATGTGGATATTTAATGAAGAACAATTTGTACCTCATTGTCTTCTCTCAATTAGTCTTCAGAAATATGATGACACCAATTATCTCTGGTTAGGCAATTGGTCTGTTGATACTGCTGCCTGTTACACAAAGGTATCGCTGCCTCATTTATATTGTACTCACCCATTACCCTTCTTCTGTGTCTGCTTACTGTTTTACTGTTTTGAATTGAAATTATAAGGCCTTTGGGGCATGAATACTGTTTTCAGGTAGAACAGCTGATACAGTCCAAGTCCTGGTCTAAAGCACTACACTGATACTACCAATAAAGAGCAGTATTAGCTGTTGAGCTTTCTCGTTTTCTCCCATTCAAAACCAGACTGACCTTACTATCTCTGTAGCTTGGAGTGCAGGATTAGGATGAAGTCTATTCCTGTAAAGCACAGTAACCCATTCTTAACCTGGACTTCTAAATAACTTGCTCTGTAGAATAAGTATATCAAATGTTTCATTAACCAAGCAGAGCTTAGGAAAACACTGGAATTTCATGCATTTCACCCTTTATTTTAGTTCCTTTCATCATTTTATTCTGTGATCTCTTCAGGCTCTGGTAAAATCCTACCATGGCAACAGCCACTTTCTTCAAAGTGACAGCAGAAGCAATGCTCAGCAAAGATTACACATCAGCTTGAAGATGATCACAGGACAGGATTTTATAGTATAACACACCTTCAAAAATGAGCACCTAATAATATTAGCATGGCTGTCATGTCAAGGGCTCCTGCATATTGTACCTCAGTGGCACTCTTTGTATTTTAACCTGGCTCTGGTTTGTACCTACTTGATGCTGGGTTCATCCAGAAAATTTGCCATGGAGTTCTCTGGGGGTTGATAATCAAGACTGATGTTCTTTTAGAACATGAAGCACTTCATTGTTTAGCTTGATGGTGCCAGCAAAGGAAAGTTTTATTTGGGAAAGATGTCCCTGTTTTCTTAGCTTCTGTGGAGTTCTTGTCATCTGTATAACATCCAGAAAAAATCTCCTGTCAACATTACTGCCCTCTGTTAGAGCTCTTCAAATGGTGGCAGCGTTGCCATATTTCCTCAGAAGGAAATTAAGTGCTACACTGTTCTGCCAGACAAGGGACACTGCCAGTCACAGCCTCTCTGTCAGGGGATTTCGACCAGCCAATGGCTAAAGATTCTTAAAAAATCACCAGTGGGAAGATTTTTTTGCCACTTTGCATTTTTTTTTTTTTAATTTTATGCAAAACGAGTCTTGCATACTGAATTCTCCTATTGTTCTGAAACTAATGTGTGCCGGTTTGTTTTGTGGCTCTATAGAGATTCATGTGGTCAAATTACAGCATTTTTCGGTGTATGTCTGTGTGTGTTTTTCACACGATATATCTATATGTAAACTAGAATAAAAAAGGATGGAGTTCAGGTTACCAACTGGCACCAAACAAAATGGTAGAGGCAGTCCCGTAGGCAGCGATGTAAGCTGGCACGTCACATATCCAGGTGCTCACTGGGATCTAGAATGCTTATATTCACTTCTCCTGTTCAGCTTTTGTGTAGCTAATATGTAAATTTTCTTACTGTGGTGTCTTACAATATAAATAGAAGCAACTGTAACCTAGTGTAAGGTTTTGAATTCCTGCAAAATCTGTGTGATTAACTTTTTTTCTTCGTGGCAACCTGAAAGGCAGCATTCAATCGGAAATCAAGGGTGAGGTTCTGCAGAGGATTTTGGGTCAAGCCTAGCAAGGCTGTTTTAAACACGATGGGTCTGGTACTCCTGCTGACTTCAAAGAAAATTGAAGATAATCATTATATCTGAGCATGAGCTCTTGAATAAAAAAGTAGCTTTAGCAGCAGTTTACTGTATGTATTTCTTTTTTCCACTTTTCAGGGAAGGGAAGAAGCATTATTTTCCTCAATGGCTTGAATTAACTTATCTCAAAATAAAAATGACTTGCTTTGTTTTTGAGGAAGAGGTTCCTGTAAGAGGTACCCATTTTTTGTGTCATTTGGATGGCCCTCAGATATTTGCATTTAAAATTTTAGATAATTTAGAAATGTTGAGCTTTTTATAAAGACATGGAGGCAGAGGATCCATTAACTTTCATGAGAGGCACGTTATGCCAGTAAAAAATATTTATGCAGGTAATGAATTGGTTTAGTATGCCAGCTGTGTATGGCTTTGGATTCTTGCTGCCATTCTTTAGCAAAGGATAAGCAGCCAGATGCTTTTCAGCTGGCTCTCAAACAGAAAAGAGGTCATGGATGCTACTCTTCAAAAGATTTGAGATGCCAATAAAAAGAATTGAGTGTAGTAACTTCATTCATTCTGATGGCAGCTGTCCCACTGTTTCATCAAATTGAGGGAAGTAAATTAACGTTTTGAGATGATTCCCTGTGGAACGATCTAATAGGAACCAAGCAGAAGCATGTAAACATTGAACTGATTTGAAATGTAAATATCCAAAATAATGTGGTAATTTGTCAGACTAAAAGGATTACAGATAGCTGTCCAAAAAAAGATACTGGAAACTAGAAACACCAGAAATAGGGGCATTAGTCTTCTTTACCCTGCATGACAAGGGTAATAAAACCATATCGATAAGGGTAGGTAGGGAGGTTAAATTAACTTTCTTTATTGGCCATTTTCATTTCAAAAGCATATAAAACTGAATAAGTATTAGATTGCTGCTATTGAATTGAATGAGAGTCTGGTTTCATTTCATTTTCATGTCAACTGTGCTTTATTTATCTTCTTTTGTTCATTATTTATGTACACTCAAAGAACTATATTTAAAATTATTTATGGGTTTTGATTTAGAGTGACTAAAGTGAGACTGTACAAGATTCTTTTCAGACCGTGTTGTGCATACTTGCTGCTCTAAGCAAATTTAATGTAATTTTTCTGGTCTGAGGCACATTGCCGGAGGATTATGTATCGTGCACTAACACAAGAGTCACTGTACATTACATAATTGAAAGGCCAAATAATATTAGAAGACTCCTATCTGTGTATGTTTGAGGATCCCCAGGATCAAGGACTGTAAGATTATAATTACCTGACATTCTTAACTGCAGCTACCTATCTGAATACACTGGAGATGTCCACCTGTTGTGACCTTTGCTAGTAGATCTTCCATGGATCCTTTCATTTTGCACAGGAGCGGCCACTTTAGCAAGTAGCCTCAGGAAAGAGGAGGACACAATTAAAAAAGGGGGAGTTCTGCCTGAATTAACAAATTTCCCCCATTATATATATAAAAAAAAATACTAAAAGGTGTGTGAGGACTATCAGGAGAAGAAAGTTGTGTTACTATTCTTTTTATATTTTAGCCTGTTGCATCTTGAACAGAAACTTCCATTAGTAAAGGGTAATTTTGGGGATACCCATATTTTGTGTCAACATAAATTTGTTTTTCTGAGGGTAGCTGCAAATTTTCCTGTGTCAAGACAAAGCAGCCTGCATCGCCCAATATTGTAGGATATTGAACTTGAACTCCAGCAGGTGCTGTTTAAAATAACTTCAAATCAAAATGTTCAGGTACTCTTGGTAAAAGAAACAGAACACGGAAAGGGCTTTATCCCTTTCCCATAGTTTATCCGTATCATCCAAATCCTGTGCAACAAAGCCAGAGTCAGCATCAGTAGGTACAACTGTGCTGTTGCAGTAAGGTCAATGACAATGGTAAGATTCTCTTTAGAAGTTAAATCTTTCGCCAGTTAAAATCCACTTATATTTCATCAATGTACCACAGCCATACCGACTCTGGGACCTCTGAATAATTTAACACCTGAACGTGCTTGTTATTGTTGAAGAAAAAGCTTTGTATAGCCTGATGAATTGAGTGAGAGTTCAAAGTGATATGGAGTCCTATGGGGTTTGTGCATCTCTGTAATCTTCTTGATTTGACAGATATTTTAAACGTGGAAGAAAAACGTTATAAGGAAAGTCAGCGTACAGCAATGGGAATGGTTGCTTATGGGGAAAAAATGAAGTTAAAAAAGAGCACCTAGAAAATAAACTTATAGAACTTTTCTCCTTGCAAGTCTTTAAGGAGTCAAAAGCTTGCTTGGACACTTCTTTGTAATTCTCCCCTACTGTTCCCATGCCTCTCCTAAGCACCAATACTGAACTTCAGTATATTTTCTTGGACTTGATTGTTCTAATAATACTGCTTGGAAAGCAACATATAGAAACGATCTACTGCATAGCAACATTTCATAGAAATGAAAGCTATTAATCTATGTAATGTAGTAGGCTTCCACGCTTTGGAATCTACCATGTTTAACCTGTTTTTTCAAAATCACGAGTTCAGTGCTGCCAAGAGCACAGCATACGCTGCTCTGAAATACAAGGTTCACACTGAAATCTAGTAAACCGATAATTTATCGATTCTTTCGTCTCCTCATATTACCTTTTGTGTGGTTATTGGAAGTACCATGGAGGTTCGCTTTCTGTGAAGGTATGTTGATCGTGTCCTGGTGTGTGTGTAAGCTGGTGATTTATAGATGCACTTGATGATGTGAGAAAAAGCATTTCTGTAGAGAATATGACGTCCTACAAATTCAGTAAGTTACTTTCTTACAGTGAGAAATAAATGTGATTTATCTCTGCAAGCTCACTTCATAAAACATTTGCTAAGCCTAAATGAGAGGGAAATAGGCCCTAATAAAAAGTACCTGTTTTCCAAATGGGAAAGGAAGAGAGGATCTGATTAACTGTGTGGTGCAGATGCAAGTGGGTTGGCTTTTATGCTCAAGCAAATAAAACAGCTTCAATGAACAAGGGGAGTGGTGGTGTCCTGGAAACACTTAACAAATGCCTTTGCATATTCTTGCATGTATAAAAATTTACCCAAAAGAGTAGTTTTTTATCAATATTATTTTATCATTAATACTTGTAAGAATGCATTTCCTACACGAGACTTCGTTTTTGAATGTGCTGTTATTGGTCTGGTGCATAGAAATGTCTGGATAGGGTGAAGAATTAAGATCTGTTCTTGAATCTTGGTGTGTACTTGGTGCGCAACAAATAGTTGTTTGAAACTCTTTTAAATTTGATACCAAAATATTTTGTGTTATTTCTTTCAGAAAAATCTGTTATTTTCAGTTGCTACTGTCCATGTCCTTTCAATAATGTAAAAATTGCTGCCTTGCAAACGGGTGTTAGGGAGGTATTTCATTAATGCATTTCACATTTTTTTTAATAAAAGTCCATTAAGCTTAGGTTACAATGAGTATTGTTACAATGAAATTTGTAGTTCAATGAGCTTTAAAATAAATTTAAAAATGGGAGCTCTAAGTGTCTTTTCATGTGGTTTTAGACGTATTCTCAGATCAGTGATACTGGAGGATCTGTTTGACTTCTGATTTATTTAAATAAGATTGGTTTTGAGTGAATGACTGGTGAGAGATTAAAGCTGTTCCCAAAGTCCTGTGTTTCTGTAGCTTCGTAGCTCTCCATGCATATAAAAGAGAGGCTGAGTTACTGCTTTCAGTATTTTGTATGGCTACACTTATTCAAAGTGATCATTACAAATTCTGTGTAAAACTGATATTTTCTTTCAAAACTGATTTGTAATTTCTGTGCTGTGTGTGCATTAATCATCACAGCACTGGTTATTTACTGGAAAGGTGAAACTTCTGTAACCTCTTCAATTTCTTCTTAGGTAAAAGAAGAGGAGCAGTCAGCCAATCACACTTTGATGATACAAGAGACTCTGCAGCAGGCTTCAGTGGAGCTGTCTGAACAGCATCACCTGGTAGTCTCATCAGATGAAGTGGAGGGAATTGAGACAGTGACAGTCTATACACAGGGTGGAGAGGCTTCAGAATTCATAGTTTATGTTCAGGAAGCGATGCAGCCCGTAGAAGAACAAACAGTGGAACAATCTGTGCAGGAGCTCTAGAGAATGGTGTTCAAAGGAGACAGCTGACTGATTTGCCAAAGCCAAAACTTTCTTTTCCTAACAAAACCAAAAACAATCAAGCTGACAAATTTTCAGATTATGTGTGAGGTGAAACCATACTACTAGATCTGGCTGGACTGCATCAGTAATTTAGACATTATGGACAAAACTTCCTTGGATTTTTTTTTTCCCCTGGAAAAAAAAGTACATATTTTGAGGAATAAGTATTCATCCTTATTTAAGAAATCTGTCATTTGATTCCTGTAAATAACCCAAAATATTGTCTGTTCAAAAGTGTGTTATACCACAAATTAAAAAAAAAAAATCTATAAAGGTAGCTAGAATGTCTAGAAAACTCATTCCCACTCATCCCATCTTACAGATACTAATATGTGTTTTGACTTCACTGGAAGCAGGGATTTTTTTATTTTTGTAAAATTAGAAGGACTTCTTATTTTTGAGTATATGCTTAGAATGTGTTTGCAGAGTTGTGGACCTAACCCAAAGAAAGGCTCAACACTTAGAAATATTCCACAGATGGACTTTCGTTTGTGTTTGTGCGTTGATCATTTGGGAGATATTTAAAGCCATATATGATAATTTGGGGTACCAAGAGCATAATTATTTTTTAAATAATTGGATAATGATAACTTCCCATCCCACCTGTCCAGTACCATATGATGAAACCAAATGTTTGTCAACTCAGTGAAATGGTCTTCTGTTTTTAAGAAAAATATATATTCAAATGATTTGTAAATTCTATTAAAGTTGAATGTTGATATGTTTGAAAAAGATGTTTGTAAATATGACTGAGTGAAAGAACTTGTACAAAAAGTAAGTAAATACTGACAAAAATTTAGATATTCTTAATTATGCATGTATATAGTTCCAGATTTTTCTTCATGAATCTTGAATTGTTTCTGATTTAATATTTTTAAATTTGAGCTATAAAAGTTATTAATTAATAGCAAAATTGTCATGTTTTCTTTTAAGTGTTGACTGTCTTTTCAAAGCTAAGTAGAGAATGATGTTTTGCATCAGCTCTGACAAATTACTCCTCTAGTCAGTAGTTTCTAATCGGGAAAGTAGTGTAATGAAATCTAGGAGGAATTTTTTATGTGACTGAGCTTATTTGTGGGCATGCCGCACCTCGAGTACTGTGTTCAGTTTTGGGCCCCTCGCTACAAGAAGGACATGGAGGTGCTTGAGCGAGCCCAGAGAAGGGCTACGAAGCTGGTGAAGGGCCTGGAGAACAAGTCTTACGAGGAGCGGCTGAGGGAGCTGGGACTGTTCAGCCTGGAGAAAAGGAGGCTCAGGGGTGACCTTATCGCTCTCTACAGGTACCTGAAGGGAGGCTGTAGCGAGGTGGGGGTTGGTCTGTTCTCCCACGTGCCTGGTGACAGGACGAGGGGGAATGGGCTAAAGTTGCGCCAGGGGAGGTTTAGGTTGGATGTTAGGAAGAACTTCTTTACCGAAAGGGTTGTTAGACACTGGAACGGGCTGCCCAGGGAAGTGGTGGAGTCACCATCCCTGGAGGTCTTTAAAAGACGTTTAGATGTAGAGCTTAGGGATATGGTTTAGTGGGGACTGTTAGTGTTAGGTCAGAGGTTGGACTTGATGATCTTGAGGTCTCTTCCAACCTAGAAATTCTGTGATTCTGTGATTTTGAGTGGAGAAGTGAAGAAAAGCTTTTAAATGCATTGATGAAATGAAGTGAGTTGGTTGTCTACCTCTTGTAATTCTGCTGTGTTTTATCAGTGTTATACAAAATCAGAGTGCAAACGTTTAGTGAACTTCTCCCTTATCTCTGCTGATAATAAATTTATGTCCTAGGGACATTTGGTTTGTAGGACAGAGACCTTTTTGCCATTTACTCTGTAACTGGCTAGGCCTTGTCACAAGTGTCAGTGTCTATTTCAGTAAACTTGCCTAAAATGAGCCGTGAAGTGTGTTCAATAACAATTGTGACAGAAAACGATGCCTCAAACGTACCAACGTGATTAATCTGCAACAGAAACTCGGTTTTGTAATTACTGCTTAACATTTAGTGTTGACTTGCAATAACAACTTTCTAATATCTAAAAGAGAAGAAAACAGTCTCAAATGGTTTTCTCAGAATTTATTGAAAATAGCCCATTTGCTATTAAACTACGTTTGGAAAAGCATCAGAAAAGCATCGTGATGGTATGTAGTAACAGCTGTGTTCTTAACGTAAAACCTTTCTGAGTCAATTCAGCAATGTACTGTGTTATTACCTGACTGTGGGGGGAAAATGGAAAAGTATTTTGCTATATATCACTCGAGGATTCTGAAGTAAAATATTTCCAGAGAGACTCAGTACTTCTGTCTCTATGAGGTGTGTCTGTATTTGGAGGAAGGGTTAGGGTGTTCGCTTGGCTGTTTGTTTTGGTTTCTAATTATTTTAATTGCACTAAGTCATAGCCATGCATACCTACAGTAAGTCTTGACTTGCTTCTACAAGTGTGACACTTCCTGCTGTGTTGGAGGAAGAAACTTGAGTTCGTTTTACTAAATTTTATGAATTCTACAACAGATACAGATACATCAGACGCAACTGAACAGGATTATCCTGAAGATCTTTTCCAACCTAGATGATTCTGTCATTCAAAGTCAGGAAAGATTTTGAGCTGTGTTGAGTACAAATTCTTGCCACCATAATTATGTTTTCATCTTTATAGGAAATGCAACTGTAATATTATGAGGAGATAAGTGCTTCTTCTTGAACGTAAGTCATGGCACTTCACAAACTGAGTGTCCAAAGATGTGTCTGTCTTTCCGAAGCAGGTTACTGGAAGGAAGAAAACAAAGAGCTTTGTCCATACCAGTAATTAGAGGCCCCTGCTGTTCCAGTTGTCTTTTGTCTGAACTGGGAACCCCCAAGAAGGTAAGAATGAACTATTTTGCATGGCAAGGTCTGCTTCTGTTATCACCTAAACAGCACAGATTGTTTTAAATGTAGGTTCAAATCCTTTTATCCAGTTTCTTTTGTGAGGATTAGATGACCTTTCCTGTTCAGGGGAGATGAGGAGTTATGGCTTTAAGTTAGTCGTGTAGCTCCTGCTTCTGAAGATTATACATTCTTCCCCACACTGCTAATTTTTATTAGCATTTGCTACTCTATGAAGTCTTCTGGTTTTCCTTTTTGACAACCGGAGTTATCCTAGCTTTAGGCTAACACTTAGCAAGTATTGCTCTTTAAAAGTTTATGCATGCGCACATCGAGCAACTGGGCTAACTGATGTGCAGGGCTAAGAACACATCAAATGGCTCCGGGAATGTGTTGAGCACAGGGGAGATAAGTCTTGGAATCGTGCAAAGATTTATAAAAACGGAAGAAGGAAGCTGCAAATAATTTTAGTGGCAGTGAAGTCTTATTTAATGAAAGGTAAGGATGATGCTTGAAGCTAATCTCTCCTTGTGTTACAGAATGGAATAAGCATCTGAACGCAGAGGGGCAAATGTGAGCCTTGCAGGACAAAAGCCACAGGAGAGGGCTTGGAAATTGGGTGTTACAAGTTTTTTTTTTTTTTTTTTTCTTTTCCATCCCTTTCTAGTTATATCCATAGAGATTAGTTTGTCTTTCCTTAAGATAGAAAGAGGATGGGATCTGCCATTCTTTGGCAGATGGTTTGTTTTCTGTGGCCAGTTGTGGTGCCCCTTGATCCCAGCACCGTTGCTTGATACTAGTGATCCAGCTTTTAACCAGCTTTAGTAGCGTCCTGGCTTACATGGAACTGCACCAACAGGGGCTTTTCACTGGATCTTTATCACTTATCTGGAAATTGTTCCTACAATAATAAGGAATAACACTCCTCATGTAAATGTACTTGAAATAAATGCTTTTTGTGTCATATTTTTAAACAAGTTTACAGAAATGACATTGCTGCAAGTTTGAGATTTTCAAAATGTTTTAATGAATTTCTTTGGAATAATCTTCTGAAGTTTTAAAGTTTTGAGTTCTTACAGTACCCTGGCAGTGCCATATAGAATTTAGTCTTACTAAAAGGAAAATAAAAATGTTTCCACATTCCAATAAATTTGCTCACCATATGGATGTGTACTTTACAAACGTCAAACAAACCAAACCTGCACCTCAAGAATAAGCAAGTATTGTTACCACAATAGAGAAAGGAAAGTAAGGGAACTAATATTGCAAAATACTCAAATTTTCAAAGAAATGAGCTCTTAGTGGGCAGATAATTTGGTATGTAAGGGATCTTACTGAAGCTGTGTTCAACTGCAAAATCAGGATTTGATTTTTGGCCTGAGCTCTTCGTGTCTGCCCATGGAAAAGTTTTGTCATTTGCTGCACCAGCTTGTTGAAGCTTCAGTGAGGTCCACAGAGATGTGGAAGTTGACCCAGGAGGAAGTTTTAAGTACTTGGCCCTGCTGAACATCAGACTCTGGGGATGAAAGCACATTGAACGCCCAAGTCTCACTTCAGGAGAACTTTGTTCTCAAAGTTGCACCTAATCATTCATGAAGGTAGAAGGACTATCAACCACTCTGATGCCTTGAAAGATGGCAAGCCCTGCCTAAATGTGGGGTTTTATTTCTGTAAGAACAGTGACGTTCAACTGAGACCTCTGCAACTAGTATTGAATTGGAAAGAATATTGATTTTTATTTTGCCATTCTTTTGATGTGAAAATAACGATGATTGTTACCAGAGAACATGTAGTAGAGTGAAGCAGATGCTGTACACAAAATTACAGAGATTGTTTTCCTTTGGTTTATGTTTTGTTGATATCACAGTACAGTTCCTGCCTTCTGTAGGCGTGTTTGAGCTGTATCTGAAATTTTAGACATGAGCTCGTTTGCAGACGGCA
Source organism: Oxyura jamaicensis (assembly GCF_011077185.1). Lineage (NCBI taxonomy): Eukaryota > Metazoa > Chordata > Aves > Anseriformes > Anatidae > Oxyura > Oxyura jamaicensis. Next base: position 151,419,780 of record NC_048894.1, on the reverse strand, counting down.
TCATTAGCAAAAATGCACTTTCTTTAGGTAATGCTGCTAAAATGCTGCTAATACAGTCTTTGCTCCTAACATGACAAACTGCAGATGTTCCTCTCCCTTCTATAATCTGATCACAGTGAGGTTACTGAGTTGTACCGCACATGGCTTGACAGCTTCTCAATTTGCATTTCCAGCTTTCGCATCATTAGTGGACATCATTCCCATCAATAGCAGCGTGACTGCATTTGTCTTTTTTTTCTTCCTTGAAATGAGGACAACTTTTCATCCTGGAAGGCTTTCATGTTCACTTAGAGTTATATTTTGGCACATCCTGAGAGCATCAAACTCGATATTACGACGTGAATATGTAGTGTCATATTCATCTCGGGAATAATTCCACAAGGTACAGGTAATTGGTTAGGTGATCTTACATGTGTCCCTGACAACTCGCCTGTGTTGGGCTTTAGTGATTACAAGCAGCACCACACATTTCAAAGGGCAGTGCAAATTGCAGAGCCATTGTTGTAGGTTCCTAACAAAAGCTTCTGTTCGAGTCTGTTATGTTCTCCACAGTCACTCCTCGAGGTGGATGAGGCAGAGGAAGGAAAGCAACACCTGTGTCTCTCTTGCTCAACACAAATGGATAAAAATGCTCTGCTTACAAGTGAACATAATTCCTCTCAGTCCTCTACGAAGCAGATAGTGCAGACTCACCATCCCAGCATGACTTCTTTCTGAGAAAGAGATACCAACGACCAACCCGATCGCCTCTCCAGAGTAACCAGCCAGAGGTTTTAGCCTATGGAGCCTGTTGATGCTAACAGGAGCGATGTGCAAGATTGATACAATGCCATCAGCTGCAACGTGTTTCTCAAGGGGAACAGACTCAGCCCTCAGTTACAGGGGAGCAAAAGCTCAATGCAGGAATGCTAGAAGGAAACCACTGCTGCTGCGGCAGCATCTGCTCAGCAAGTAACTCTGGGGAGGCAGTGAATTCCTGCTCTGCCAGCACTGTCTGCAGGCAGAGACTGCAGCTGAAGAATTCAAGCTGTTTTAGAGCAGCTACCTATTTTCCTCTCACCTCACTCTAAATGAAGTTTAAGGTTCCTAATACATCTTAAATTTGTAAGCTCGCATCTGTGAGGATGAATAGTTATCCTAGCTTTATAAAGTCTTTCTCTTTTATCCCAGCTTTGCTCCCACACTCGTGACTGCTCTCCCCCAGTGGCACAGGGGCTGGGGTTGTGCTCAGCCCAGCCCAGCCCCTTTCAGCTGCTCCTTCCTCCGCACTTGAGGTTCCTTCTTGGGTTCCTTTATTATTGCCTTGACTTTATTACAGCCAGACAGTGCGACTGGTCCTAGTGGGAAGGGTAGGGCAGCTGAACTCAAAGGTTTCTCTTACAGTTCAGACTTCTAGGCATTGAATAACAACAAAGGAGAACACAATGACCTGTTTCATATTCACAGCTACGCCCAACAAGGATGCTTTAGAGAGGATGCTTTAGAGAGCTTGCAGCTTACATTTTCTTATGCCATTATTCATGAAAAGTCCAGTGCAGGACTTGAAATGAGTAGTGGTTGCCAATAAAATATTAAAACACAAAATAAACAGTTCTGACAATGCTATAAATGACTTCTTTTTATTCTCTATAAAATATTTTTACAGTCCTCTTTCCTAAATGTGGATGAAGAGTGAAATTGGAGTCAAGACATCACACAGAGTTTGGCTTGACTTTTTCCAATGCTGTGAATTTTTCTGAAAAGCTGGAAATAACTTTGTCAGCCTAGGTAAAATAAGAAAGGATCAAAAGATCTTCAGTGTTTTGGAATGAAATCAAAGAGAAATTTATAGAGCAAGCTTTGTTATATTTTTTTTCTTTCAGTTCAAGGAATCTTCTGGAAAATAAGGGGTCATTTTGTGTTGTGCACCCAAAACAAAATGTACTGTAAGTATATTTTACAGAATCACTTAAGATCTGTAACACTGAAACGGTAGGAGCTACTTAATTCATAATATTTAATTAATTCATAATATTAAGCTAATTAATTCATAATATTTGATATTCTTTGTGGGCTAACAATGAAATAAAGGACAAAATATTGTCACAGATTGCAGAGCTGGTCAATATGTTTACAACTTGTTTTGGAAACACTCTTTCTGCTAGCATTGGGACTGAAAATACTTTCTGGGTCCCGAAAGCTGGTTGTACTCAGGGTACTAATAATAACCTACAGACCTTTTTTTTTGGGTGCTACACAGCTTATTCAAATCCATCTTCAAATGGTTGCAGTCAAGTATTCCCTTCATCTAATGGTAATTAAATGAGTTGCAAGATATTATAGAAAAGGTCCAAGTCAAAAATTCACCATGTCGTTGGAAATGAAGTAACATCAGTTTTTACTGAAACAGCAATATTTCTAACAGCCACATGGGGTCTGAATTTAGGTCAGCCCCAGAGTACTTGAAAAATACATTGGTAAGTAAGTGGGAAAGTTTCTGTGGCTGTTGTGATACAAGTTCTGTGGCACACCTTTTCTTTGAGTATATGATCTACAATTTTGGTGATGACACAAGTGTCAGAAGTTGGCTTTTTAGTTTATTTTGTCTGAAAGCCAACCCCCGTAGAGAGATGTTTTGTGTTAGGACCAACCAATCCAAGCTGCCAGAATCAGAATTTAGGGAAAAAATAAATAAGAGAATTTTGCTGACGAGAGGGCTGTTCACCACTGTGACTTCAGTCTGGGAAGTAAATAACTCCAGGGCAATTTAATAATTTCAGACTGGAGAAAGAATGGAAGTCAAACAAACAAACAAAAAAATTGTGATCATCTTGTCAGTTTTTATCATTAAACAAGCTCAGGACTTGCAATACACACCTGAATTTCAAGGGGGAAAAAAATAATTGCTGATTTCAATTTGTGGCTTGTGTTGTTTCCGCACAACAGGTGCCTGTTCATGGCTTAGGAGAAATAAGGGACATGACGGATGCTCAGAAATACCAGTAAATTATAATCCTCTGATGTCAAAACAAAACAAAACAAAAGCCTGCATGATCTATCCCCTATCTTTAATTGTGGATTTCATTTATTTATTTATTTATTTTGTGTACATGTTTATCCCTTGATCAAAGGCCGGTTAGTTTTTCCAGTGAAAATGGCCACCCTTCCCTTGCTATAAAGGTAGCTTAGATGATGGCGTTCTATTTAAAATCTGGTTTTAGTTATTCAGATTCAGGTCACGTTTTAAACCTTTAAACAATGAATTGCACATGAAGCCATGTCTGCTTGGAGTTCAGTCCCTCTAGACCTTTCCTCTCTGATGCTTCCAGCACCTTGGGTGTTGGGTTGAACTTCTGGGCACTACCACAGTGCAAGAACCTCTCCTACACCCTGTAGTACTCACAAGTCCTGCTGTCATAGCTGTGCTGTTCTGTGAGGTCAGGAGATGCTGAGGGACACTTGACACATCCACACTGACTTCCTGAGGCATTACGCAAGGTTCACTTTTGAACCTAGTGCTGTTCATCAAGACAGCGTGGGCCTCAGGTGCTGCTCTCTTCCACTTGCTGGAGGCAACTCCAACACAAAGGCTGTGTAGGAGCTCCCTCATCCGCTCCAAGGAAACAGGAGTGTTAACCTAACCCTGAACCCTCTCCTTGGGTCATACTAGAGGGTTTTGCCTGATCCCTCTGCTCACAGAGCTGTGGGGCAGCCTTGAGGAGGGCAGTGATTGTGAACTTTTGGGGATTTCACTTCTACCAACCACTATGGTTAGCTGTGGGGAAAAGTGCAATGGGGACAAGATAAAACTCTGTACATCAGTATAACCACGTCTGGGAGTACCATGGTAAAATGTTTTAGAGTTCTGTATTACGTAAATTCATTTTTATGCTCAAAATCTTCCTTTCCCATGTGCCTGTATAACATATTATTTTCCTGGCAAAAGGACTTCTGCTGACTTAACAGCATCTACATTAGGAATGCGATCCACTATAGCTCTCTTTCTTAAGGCGTGATTTAAAAAAATAAAAATAAAATGGAAAACAAAAGCAAAACCAAACAAAAACACAAACACATGGACAAAGCTCTAGATAAAGTACTTTAACCAGTCCCAGTGCTTTAATTTGCCTGGATCAGAATGGGAAAAAATAATGATTAAAAAAAACCTGCTAGCTGACAAAAAAAATACGTATGAATTTTAGCAGAAAGTAAATAACAGAGGGACTGCCACAGTGATTGTGTCATGTTTTTGGTGTTTAGTCTAGTACTGTATTTTATATTGCTTTTTCCTGAAGCTGCAGCAGAACTTCCAACTTTCCCTGCAGTGCATTAAACTACAAAGATGCAAGATGTTACTTCTGAGAAAAGTTAGTGTTTATTTAGCCATATGTTTAAAAAAAGGAGTCAGGGTGAAATCTATTCCTGATACTGCATACTAAGCAAGATGCACTATTTGCTAATTTTACTTTATTACTTTTTTAGAGGCTACAGTCTATAGTGGCAGGCCTTAGCAGATACCAAGGCAGGAGTGTAACACCAAGGCAAGCATGAACACTGCCTGCAAAGCCACATGTAAAGGATAAGACACTCTCAGAAAGCCCAGACTTGTAGTGTAACAAGTATGTCTGCCTTGATTTAAAAATAGTAATGTGTTCAGCAGCAAAATTCTATATACTATCCTATGGGTAAGCCACCAGACTCCTGTCCCCCTGCCCATTCTTCAAAGCAATCAAAGTGTTTTGTCTTAAGCTACAAGGTTTTGTTTTTACTTTATTCTGTCTTTTCCCAGCCCAGTTCATTAGCTCTTAGCGCTGGTACTTTATGCTTAAGTTGTTCCTCAAAGACTTGGGGGCGTTGTGTGCTGCGAGGCATCAATAAGGTTTCTACGCTAGATGTCAGAATGTCCTATATGGCTCAGTGTAAAGCCAGATTGTCATTTCATTGCATATTTCCCACTTGAGCCAAGATCCATCTGAGCTGGACATTTGTGCTTACTCCCTTGTGCTATATATTCAGAAGTGCTTACCACTTTCCCTATGTGCTCAGAGCTCTTGATGCTCTTTTGTTATGCTGAATATGTTGGTCCGCTTTTCAACCTTTGTTCAAGACAGCGTGCTTTATCCAGATACTCAGAAATGTAAAAGGATTCTGTGTATTAGAGGACTTCACTTGTTCTGAGACGATTGATCCTGCTTATAAAACAGAAGGCGCTAAGACTTAGATACGGGGTGATTTACTGCATGCTCAAACCATTTCACTAAGGCTGACACCACAAGGGTACATGAAATTGTGCTTAAATCACCCTCCCGGTGATTTAGAAGGACTAGTTAAATACCTGATTTAGAAACTAATAATTGAGCCTATGTGCACTGGCAATTATGTATGCAGTAATTGCACGTGTTAGAGCATGTATCATGGAAATGGGAACCGATGGGGTTATACTGCTCCTCGGGAGGTTTCAGAGATGGCAAGGAACAGCTAGAGTGGTTAAAAACAAAATTAGCTATGCATAGCTAAAGATTTTAAGGCATCAGCACCTGAGCAACAGGACTAATTCTCCAGTGCCAATGAACTTGGGAGCTCATCGCCGCTAATTGAGTGTTCAACAGCTCCATGCCTTCAGGTGGGAGCTGGGCAGCAATTCCTGCACTCCTGGCACACCGGGTGACTGGAGGATTCTGGCACTATCTGGCACGAGAGGAAGCTGCTGTAAAAATAGATGCAGAGCAGTTGCTGAGGACTTGCTGAAGAGCTGCACTGCCAGTTTCTCAGTGTCCAGAGGTCAAGTCTTACTTGCATAAGGCAGGGCATGGCAGCAGCTCGCAGCGCAGGTTGCAGCCCATGAGGATCCCAGAGAGCTGCAGTGAGTTGTGAGCTGCCTGCCCTCGTGGTTGCTGTTTTCATGGTGTCGTGGGCAGGGGCTGCGCTTCTTGGAAGTCAGTCCAGTGAAAGAGGCAGGTGAAAACTCTCGCCAGTAACACGTACATTATCCTAGCAGAAATCCATGGCTGGTAATACAGCATTTCTCCCCAGAGGTAACAGTCTCTTACATTCAGTTACACGAAACTTGCAAAGCTTATCTGCCGACTGGAAATAGTGTTACAGTCCTTCTGGGTTACTCTTCCCATCCTTCTTTGCCATTTGGAGGCTAAAAATAACACAGGTCAAACCAATATCATTCTTTAGCTGGTGAGAGGCAACTACAACTTAAATAAGATAGATAGATGAAATTTCAGTAATCTTCAAAATGAAATTCAGAGGATGATGATCTTGAAGATTAAACAGAGTGAGACATCCAGGGCTGTTCTTCAGAGGTGAGGAGTATTTGGCATGCCCTCTGAAGTTTTTGAGTATCATCAAGTATTTTGAAAATCAAGCAGTATGTAACACAACCTGGGCTTCCACCAATGACAGAATCCAAAGTTACTGCTTCAGGATGGTGGCCTTGATGAGTCTTAGTTTCTTCTTTCTTAACATGGGTATCAGAGTGATCACTATAACAGGATGCTTATGAAATGTGCCGAACAGAAGTATTTTGGAAGCTGGGATCAACGCTGAAAATGCCATGTGTATTTTGGAGGCATGTCTGGATGACATTTTGAATGTTGACCCCAGCTTCCAAAATATTTCTGATGTCTCCAAAATAAATAGGATACAATTCAAAACAATCAAGTGTAAGGAAGAAGGAGTCATCTGTGCGACTACTGGTTAGGGGCAAATGTGTTAGGTAGAAGCCATACAGCACAGGACTTGCATATGGTACTGAATCAGAAAGCATTGCTAGAAAATTGGTCTGAAAAAAGGCAGAAGTCATCCCAGGATGTATGGCTGTCAGGGTCCTGAGGGCACTGCTAGGCCTTAATCACAGAATCACAGAATCATCTAGGTTGGAAGAGACCTCCAAGATCACCGAGTCCAACCTCTGACCTAACACTAACAAGTCCTCCACTAAACCATATCACTAAGCTTAATGTCCATGACAAGCCTTTCCTGGGACCCTCACCCACACTCTCCCCATGGATCTGAGAACACAGTCCTACCCCAAGCTCCTACCCCCAGCCTTGTCTGCCACTGTACCTCCTCCCCTCTCTCCTGTTGTTCCTTACTGTGTTCTCTAGATGAACACAGGCCTCCCTAGATTCACCACCGGCCTTATCTGGGACAGCTGATGCACCCTGTTATGAGTACCCAGCTTTTCCTACACCACTAAGATCCTGTGGGACTGCACACTGATGGATAAAGGCACCGCCTGAGCTGGGGGTCTCACTTGGCTTCCACCTCAGACCCACTTGCTGCTTCCTAGTGGTAACTTGTAGAAGCCACAATGTGATCCTCCTGAGTGCTCGGCGTTGTGTGTCCAGCCCTAGGAAGTGCACTAGGGCACTGCTGTGGACTGCCTGGAAGAATCCAGGGGAGAAGCTATGTTTGGAGGTGCAGTAAACATTGCCTTTCAGGAAAGACCACTGGAAGGCAAGGGGTTGTTTAGCACAAAGAAAAGAACAACTGGGTACATTTTACATGTAAGAGCATCCCACAAAGCAGTGAGGTTCCTATAAGGAAGAAGGTATCATATATGCGATGAGAGGGACAAGAAGAAATGAGCTTAAATATCAGGAAGAAAGATGCAGAACAGACGTAAGAAAAACTTCATGGAAGTACATTTTTTGGGAAAGGGTTTCATCAGTGCAGGATTTCAAAAGCAAGCTAAACAAGTACTGTTGATCCTTCTCTGAGGAAAAAGGAGAGGCTTTATGGCCTCTTAATGTTAGAATCCAACTTTATCAAATTGAATAAATCAGATGGACGTAGTGTGTGACTGGAGCTTGTGAGTGCTTCTGCAATATGAATATTTAGGAGTAATCATCTTGATCATTTAAGCATGCTCTCTGTGGCCTTTATGGAGCTGTAAAGCACAAATGCAAGTCAAGCCAAGTACATCTATCCCAACTTTGTTATGTGCACTTGTAAATCATTTGAATGTTGTTTTCCTAAACACTTTTTAGGTTTGTCATGCAAAGCTAGAACTTCAATTCTAAGCCCCAAATTAAGTTTTTTTAACATTAAAATGGTCAGAGTCGCAGAATTGATAATTTAGATTGGAAAATACCTCTAATACCTCTATGATCATCAAGGTCATCGACCTATAACCTAGCACTGCCAAGTTTACCACTAAACTATGTCCCTAAGCACCACATTCACGTCTTTTGAACACCTCCAGGGTGCTGCTTCCATGTACAGCCTGTTCCAGCACTCCACAACCTTTTCAGTGAAGATTTTTTTCCTAATAGCTGACCTAAATGTCCCCTTGGTGCAAATTGAGGCTATTCCCTCTAGTCCTATCACAAGTTACATGTGAAAAGACGCTGACCCCCAGCTACCCACACCTTCCTTTCAGGTAGTTGCAGAGAGCAATAAGGTCTCCCCTGAGTCTCCTCTTCTCCAGACCAAACAATCCCAGTTCTTCAGCTGCTCCTCACAGGACTTGTGCTTCAGGCCCTTCACCAGCTTTGTAGTCCTTCTCTGGACACGCTCCAGGACCTTGATGTCCGTCTGGTACTGAGGGGCCCAAAACTGAACACAGGACTTGAGGTATGGTCCCACCAGAGCTGAGTACAGGGGATGATCCCCTCCCTGGTCCTGCTAGCTGCACTATTTCTCATACAGGCCAGGATGCTGTTGGCCTTCTTGGCCACCTGGGCACACTGCTGGCTCATGTTCAGCCAAGCATCGATCAACACTCCCAAGTCCCTTTCTTCTTCACAGTTTTTGAGCCACTCTGCCCCAAACCTATATATAGTGCTGCATGGGGTTGTTGTGGCCAAAGTGCAGGACCTGGCACTTGGCCTTGTTGAACCTCATCCCATTCACCTCAGCCCAGCAGCCCAGCCTATCCAGATCCCTCTGAAGGGCCACCCTACCCTCAGGCAGATTGACACTACCTCCCAACTTGGTGTCATCTGCAAACTTATTGAGCGTGCACTCAATCGCCTCCTCCAGGTCATCAATAAAGATATTAAACAAGATAGGCCCCGGCCTCCACCTGGATTTAACTCGATTTATCACAAGACTTTGGGCCTGGTTAAACAGCCTTTGTTGTTGTTGTTGTTTGTTTGTTTGTTTCCCAGGGAAGTGTACATCTGCCCAAGCCATGAGCAGCCAGCTTCTCCAGAAACTGATGTCTGGAAGATCTGTACATTAAGAGCTTTGACAGAGCTCCTCCATGCTAAGTATATGTGCTAAGACTTGGGATGTCACTGAATTTTTTTAATAGTAGCCATAATACAAAGTAAACTGCTACTGCATTTTCTTTTATAATCTTCATATTAATTACTATCACACAACTGATGCAGTGGACTGCAGCTAGATTCATCCCAATTAATCCTTTGCAAGCTTGCAAAAGCAATTGTTTTGCATTTCTGCCTAACACTGAAACTTCAATAGAAACTTCAATCTGTTCAGCTCCTGCTCCAGACCCTTGGTAACTTCTTCACTTCTACACCAGCAAAACTGACTGCAATAAATTTCTCACTGGGAACCTTTTTGCATTGATCTTTCCATAAGAGATTCCAAACTTTTACCTGCTGAAGTACCCTTTGAACAGTGGTTCTCACTCTCACTTTTACTTTTATCAACCTCAATGTTTGGGCCAAGAATTTCATAGCATGGCTTTCTGGATGAACATGCAGGCCATATTACCATTAATTCCTGGTAGTGTTTCCTTGCTTTGGCCAGCATGCCACTCTTGGGGAGTACATAGCTTCCCTGCATCTGCTCTGTGTGTTACTCTGCATTACCAATGACACCTCTGTGCTGCTTAATCTGTGCTTTTACTGAATTTGTCTGCTTCATCAGCCTGATTTAACTGGCTGTCTAGTGACCCTGAGGTGCGAACCATTAAATCTGACTGGGATCATTGTATTGCAGTGGGAAGAACAACTCTGAGCTGGTGATGCTGCACCCTGTAGTGTCGCAGAGATCTCTGTTAAAGGCTTGAATTCTGTTCTACTTAGACTATGTAGTCCACAGAATATTGCACGAAATCACTTCCTCATGGATTTGGGTTCGAGATGCTTCCATTTATTCCTTACCTCTTTGGCAAAAGTCATTTCCAGTTGAGAGCTCATATGAGCCTCTTTCTTCCTTAACCATTAGTACCGTGATGATAATAACACGCTGATGACAGTGGTGCTGTTATCTTGCCTGGTTTTCAGAAGTGGTAAGAGAAGATAGCAAAGACATCATATATAATATATGTAATATATAATATATAATACATGGCTTTCAGACAAACTGAAGCAACTTCAGAGCTGTGACTGTTTCTAGCAGGTGGACCAGAATACTTGATGTTAGAATTATAACCTTCTTGTAGCCGTTCTTCTGGCTACAGGTGAGAGTTTATTTCTGTAACTCTACATAGCTTATCAAGAAGTAAAATATATGCAGCTCTTTGAGAGGGCAAATTCACAACTTTTCAGCCTTCACAGGTGATTTAGAGATTAGTCCACCTGCAATTTTTCTTACCTGACTTAAGCTGTTACTTTTACATGCATGTTTAAGCCTTTTATATACTCCTGTTTCCTTGTTAATCCTTCAAGCACAGATAATTACAACTGTTTGAACTGGCACAGAATCTCAGCCTCATTGAGACTGGTGGGGATCCAACGGTATGGCGGAAAGGTGAGCTAGATGGGGCTTATTGCAGCTACTCTATTTGGATATATACACATTATTAGCTGACAGATATAAAATAGAATAAAATAGTTCAGTTGAAAGGGACCTTCCAAGATCATCTAGCCCAACTGCCTGATCACTTCAGGGCAAAACAAGAATTAAAGCTGACTAATGAGGGCATTACCCAAATGCCTCTTGAACAGTGTCAGGCACGGGGCATCAACCACCTCTCTAGGAAGCCTGTGCCAGTGCTTGACCACCCTCACGGTGACCACCTCTGAACTTCCCTCCTCAGGAGCTGTAGGAAGCACTGAGGTCACTGTAGTGGGTTTACGTGGCAAGGTTTTGGTAGCAGGGGGCCATAGGGGTGACTTCTCTGAGAAGGATCTAGAAGCTGCCCCATGTTTGGTAAGGGCCCCACTGCTGACCAGAGCTGAGCCAATAAGTGATGTTGTTTTGTGCCTCTCTGAGAGCAGATTTAAGACAGGGGAAAAAAACGCTGCGCCACACAGCATCTGGGAGAGTGAGAGGAGTGAGGAACAGCCTTGCAGGCGCCAAGGTCAGTGAAGAAGGAGGGGGAGAGGTGCTCCAGGCGCCGGAGCAGAAGTCCCCTGTGGCCTGTGGTGAGGACCATGGTGAAGCAGAATGTCCCCCTGCAGCCCATGGAGTACCACGGTGGAGCAGGGTTCCACACTGCAGCCCGTGGAGGAGACCACAGTGGAGCAGGTGGACCTGAACCAATGGAGACTGCGGCCTGTGGAAGACCCCTGCCGGAGCAGATTCTGGGCCGGACCTGTAGGTTGTGGAGAGGAGACCACACAGGAGCAGGTGACCTGGCAGGAGCTGCTGCCCGTGGGGGACCCAGGTTGGAGCAGTTTGCTCCTGAGGGATGGACCCTGTGGTACGGACCCATATCTGGAGCAGTTCTTGAAAAGCTGCTGCCTGTGGGAAGCCCACGCTGGATCAGTTCAGCAAGGACTGCATCCCGTGGGTGGGACCCCACAGCGCAGGGGACGAGAGTGACTGAGAAGGAGCAGCAGAGAAGAAGTGCTACAGACTGACCATAACCCCCATTCCCCCATTCCCCTGCGTTGCTTGGGGGGTGGGAGGTGGGAGAGGGTGGATGGGTGGGGAGGGGAAGGTGCTTTTGGTTTCTTTCCTTTGTTTCTCACTTCTCTAGCTTGTTAGTAAAAGGCAATAAATCTTACTATCTCCCTATGCTGAGTCTGTTTTGCCTGTCATGATAATTACTGCGTGATCTCCTCGTCCTTATCTCAACCCTTGAGCCCCTTTCATCATATTTTCTCCCTGTTCCTCTTTGAGGAGGGGGAGTGAGAGAGTGGTTGTGGTGGAGCTCGGCCGCCCACCTGAGTAAAACCACCACAGTCACCTCTCAGCCTCCTTTTCTCCAGACTAGACAACCCAAGTATCCTCAGCCCCTCCTCACAGGACTTGTCTTCCAGCCCTTTTAGCAGCTTTGTTGCTCTCCTCTGGCTGTTTTCAAGGACCCTAACATCCTTTTTATGTTGTGGAGCCCAGAACTGAAGACAGTATTAGAGGTGAGGCTGTACCAGCACTAAATACAGTGGGAGAGTCACCTCTTCTGACGTGCTGGTTATGCTGTGTTTAACACATCCCAAAATGCAGTTTTCCCACTTGGCTGCAGGGCACACTGCTGGCTCCTGTTGAATTGAACCCTGAGCAATACCACTGGTGACCAGCCACCATCCAGATGTAGTACCACGTGCTACAACCCTTTGAGCTCTACCATTGAGCCAATTCATCACCCAGCATAGCGTGAACCTGTTTATCTCACAGTTGGTCAATTTGTCCAGAAGGATGCTGTGTGTGATGGTATCAAAGGCCTTAATGAAATCCAGAAATAATTACATCCACCACCTTCCCTTCATCCACCAAGTGGGTGACCTTATCATAGCAGATCTCTAAGGCAGGACTTTATCTTGATGAAACCACGTTGGCTATGCCTGATAATAGCTTTGGTCTTCAAGTGCCTATCAATTTGGTTATACATCTCAGAGGAATGATGATAATTTCTTTGCCATTTCTAAACATTTCTGTAGCTGATGCTCTTGGAACCAAAGCTGGGGTCCTTCCTTCACAGTAGAGGCTTGCTCTTCATGTGAGAAATTACAGCCTCTGTCCAGCCTGTCTGCAGGTTGAACTCTGGGGTATTGTATTGTGCATTGCAGTACATTACCTGTGACATGTTGACATGTTCGGCCACAAATTGCAAAAACTGTGAGTGCACTGCCTCAGGAGCAGCTGAACTGTCCTTTAGCAAGAGAGGGAGCCCTTAATGGAGGCTGTCACACTGCCTTGGCTCACCAGTCAGACACTTACAGGTTTAAATGTGAAAATTTGGCGCCAGTTAGCAAGGCACGGAAAGGAAGTTACAGGGATTTTGGTCTCCCAACATAGTCACAGTTTGGCACTCCCCAAGATCAAGAAGAGTTTTGTTGATGATTTCAGTATCAAAAGGGTTGGACCAAGTCAGAGCGTTTTTCCACTGCGGGACTGGAAAGCCAAGCAGTCTGGTTGAATAGGGAAAAATGTAACATAAAATCAAATTCTCAACACTCCAGCAATAGGTTTTATTCTGTATAAGGGAGAAACACATTTGGCAGCTGCTGATGATTCAAAATGTCAAAGATTACATGTTAATTGATTCTCTTGTTAGGAGTTGCTTATTACCTTTCAGCAAAGCCTGTGTGCAAGACGAATTGAGCTTTGAGAAGTGTGTGGAACAGCCATGAAAGTGCTTTAATGGGAAAAAACATCATGTGCAAAGGACATCAAAAGTCTGCTCGTGTTTGCTGCTCTGCCTCTTTCTTTCTCCCTTTCTAGTTTCTAATAGTTCAGCCCTGCTGTGCAGCTTTTTAATTAACATCTCTTATTTTATACAAATGGTGGGTGTAGCGCTGACTCAACCTCCTGTCACTGGATGTATGGCTTGGAAAAAATGTTTGCTAGTTGCAAACATGAGATGGAGAAGTAACAAAGAAATGAAAAGAAAAAAAAAAAAAAAAAAAAAAACACACCCAAAACCTCACAAAAAAGGGCTGTTTTCTAAACCACCAGGTCTCTTTGAGCATGATCCAAAATCCAATGAAAGGAAGGAGATCTTTTTTCCATCAGCTCCAGTGGACTTTGGAGAGAGTGCTCTGTTCTAACAAGTGCCAGCTGCTCTCCTTTAGTGACTGCCATCGGTAACAGTGCTGCTGTAGCTACGGATAAAGGAAGCAGCTTTCAGTGTCTCCATGGGAAAAAAAAGAATGCCCTTGTAACATCATTGTCCCCTGTGTTTGTAATAACAACATGTAGCCAATGTTTTGCAAGGGTACGATGGCTGAATGCTGGATGTGCCCCATTAAGGCACTGCAGCCTGCTCGTAGGGCACAGGGGATTCAATGCTATTGGCATCTCCAGCTTTGATGGCTTAATCCTTGTTTTGCACTTACCTACACACGTTTATCTGGGAAGAGCAAAGGGCTGGGCAACAGAAACTCATCAAGGCTCCCAACCCCTTCCTGGAATCAACAACCTGAGCAGGTGCTTGGATGTGCTGCAATGGATATTGCGCTTTAAGCGAATGGGGTTGTTTTGTCATTAATGAACGCACGAATGCGTGACCCAGTCTTGCAGAAGAGGAGGAGGAGGAAGGGGGCTGCAGGCTACTGTCAGAGCCTGAGCGAGCCCCAGACCCCTCTGTGCTGCCCCTAAGGAACAAACCCACTGCTCCCAAAGCACCTGAGGTGGGAAGCAGGGGTGTTTTCCTTTACAAACCTCTGCAAAGCAGCGCGTGATGCTTCAGCACAGAAGCAAGGTACATGGCACGTCCCGCATGCGCTATCCTGTGCAGGTGGTACAGGTGATGGAGGTTACCCTGTGCTCTGCTAGCTCAGGCCCCAAAATCCCTTAGCACCAACAGATGCACTTCTTTCCATCCGTGGTCTTTTACTATCTGTCCTAAAAGCTGGCTTTGTCTGTTTCTTCAGCTAAAAAAGATGGCCTGTATTTTTTCCCATGGAGACAACATCACACGAGCTCTAGCTGGGTGCTGGTCCCAGAGCAGCATTTAAAAGCCGTGCTCTTTGAAGCATGGTTAATCCAAATATATAAAAGAGGAAAAGCACCCAGCAGAAGCCGACCTGCTCATCGCCAGGCGTCATTAGCATACAGCTTCTTCTTCAGGGGACGGGAGCGTGGCGCGCACATTGAGAAGTGGCAGACTTCTGTTATCCGAGGGTGAAGGGAATGACAGGGCACGGCAGCATTTGTCACAGCCGTGTCAGAGATTGAATGACAAAGGAAGGACAGCGCTGTGTCTCTCCGGCAGATAGTCAGAGATAGTAGCCCGGAGTCAGAGCCACCATTGTCACTCAGCCATTGTGAGAAGCGACAAAGAACCGGCGGCTGCCCTGCCATTTAGGAGCAGCATGAATTATTAATGGAGCACTTGTAAAAAAGTTAAAAAAATCATCAGCGTGCCATGCTGCAAATACAGTGATAACAACTCCCTCCCCTCTTCTTTGCTCCTTTTAATCAGAAGATGGAGCATTCGGGGTTGGTTGCTTCTATTTCCATTCAATCAGCGAGCAGGGTTGGAGTGACAGGGCATGGACCCTGAGCAGAGTCTGCACGTTTTCTTTCCCAGTAAATATTTCAGACGTGTCTTTTTCCCTTTACAGAGCCCTCTAAATAAATCCCTGAATGCTAAAGGTGAAGGTTCTATTTCCCCACTTCCTCACAATCATGTAGGTTCTTCCCTTCCCTTCCCTTCCCTTCCCTTCCCTTCCCTTCCCTTCCCT
>NC_048894.1:151357864-151404291 GCF_011077185.1 Oxyura jamaicensis | reverse complement strand
CCTTCCCTTCCCTTCCCTTCCCTTCCCTTCCCTTCCCTTCCCTTCCCCTGAAATGTTCATCTCCTCATGCAAAGTGGCAAGATTGGTTCCACTCTGTTGTTTAATTTTAGGTGGAACATCTGTTTTTCTCTTCCCAAAACATAGGAGGTTGTGGGGTTAAAGTAATGAATTGGATTTTAAAGTTTAATCGCTGCTGGCCTGTTGTCCAGAGAAATTTCTTTTTCAGTGTTCAAACTGAAAGGCCGCTCTATAGAGAGGCAGTAAATAACAAACTTGAGATGATTGGCATTAGTGTTTTTAAGGGAATCAAGGGCTTATAACCTATTACTTTGTACCAGTGCTCTCCTAAAGCCTGTCTGCACGATTTCTGTGAATTAGTGATGTGCTTCTGCTAGCCTTTAATTTTTTCTCAAGTGCTCTTAGGTCCCTTCCTTTTATTTCCCCCTCACAAAGACACACAACTTGGGTTTGACAGCCTGAAAACATCCCTGATGGGTTAAAATTAGTCCCCGTTTCCACCTCCTTTGTGTATGAGATGCACTCCTAGAGCTGGAGATGATTTGCAATCGGGCTACTGGCAAAGCACAGGGAAATGGAAGTTCTGAATCCCCGTTCCCACAGACGTGGCTTTGTAGGACATGAGAAGCTGCTGGGGTGCAAAAGGATTGGGGCTCTGTGTGCGTGTGTCCTGGTTCATGCTGCTTTTCTGACAAGCACTTGTTTGCTCCCACACCTATCTGGTCCTCATCTTCCAAAATGATTTGTTGCTACCTCCTGCTCTGTACAGCCACGGGCAGGCAGCTGAGCCCATCCCAGGTGTAACAAAATGGGAAAACAGATGGGAAAAAGGGCGGCACTACCTGAGATCGCAGTGGATTGCTGGGTGTGATTCTTCGCTATTAAGTTCATAACTAAGTAGTCATTCTGAGGCTTTTTTTTTTTTTTTTTCTTTACTGGGCTTTGATTAATTTCCCTTAGAAACAGCGAGGATAAACTTCCCACCAGTTTCAAGAAAGGCTGTGATAAATCTGAGCGAGGTTAAATGTGAGCTAAATATCTGCGTTAACAAAAGAGCAGCTGGCAGCGGCTGTATCTCACGGTGTGACGCACAGAGCGAGAAACACGGCGGATGGAGTAGCAGCACGAGCTCCGTGTCGGAGGATATGATGTCCTGCAGCCCTCCCACTGCCAGTCCCCAGGGCTAGGAGTCCAGGAGGAGGAGCAGCCCCTTAGGCACAGGGCTCTGCACAGGTTGTTTTAAGGACAGACGAACAGAGGACTGGTGTCGGTGGTGGTGTCTGGCACCTTCCGACAGCATTATGTACAAACACGTCTTAAAAGGAAAAATAAAATCCTCACCTCCCACAAGTGAATAGAAATATGTCTTCAGCTACTGCAATGCAGCCCATAAATAGAGCTTCTTGCTCCTCCAAACGTTCTTTCATAGCCATTTAAACAGATACAATAAACTATTCTGGGTAGTAGATAATAAACCTTTCTTAGCATTTATCTGACTGGCAAACAAGCAGAAATGCACACACACTGCAGCTAACTGGGGAAAAAACTGATACTTAAGTTTTCACTGCACTAGATTTGCAGAAGCCCTTTGTTTTGCTTGTTTGTTTGTTTTCCCAAATAATTTAAAATCATGAGTCCTCAGTCTGGAGAGCAAATCTGGAAATGTCGTGCTTTTCCTTGGTCATTTCCTGTGCCTGTGTAGACTGGAGTCCCTGGCCGTGACATGAGATCATGGATTGGGCCTGTTTGGAGACTGGAAAACTGGAAAAATCCTCAGCCCATCTGTTTGCTGAGGCTTCAGTAACTATCCCTGCTCTGCACAGGCTGAGCAGTTGCATCCTCTGATTGCGAGGGCTGCTTTATGCATGAAATATTGTAAGAAACCAAAAGCAATTTTCCTTTCAAATTGATGCTGCTATTAGATCCAGCTGAGATGTGGCTGCACGGGCATGCATGAAAACAAAAACTTATTTAGGAAGACAACAAGGAGGGTATTGAACTAAATATCCAGGTTCATTCCAATGGCTCACTGCAGTTTTGGAAACAGAAGTGGTTTTCCAAACGCTGCATCACCCCCCTCCCCGCTGGCCCAGTGTAAGGAGAGTTCATGCTCTCCATTGTTTTGCCTGAGCTAAATTTGATGAGAGAGCTTTGTAATAGTCTAATGAGTAAAAGCCATTCTCTGTGGGGAAGGGGAAGAAGTGATTCATTTACCTTGTTTTACAGAGGTGTCTTCCAATAATAATTTCCTTACAAATTACCCTGTTGGGAAGATAGTGTGCACAGGGGAGATGTGAATCTCTTTACCTCCGCCTTCAATAATGCAGAATAAAGGGGGAAAAAAGCCCATAATAACAAATATTTTACTCACACCAACCTTCATGTGCGGCTTGCTAAGAAGAATCTCTATAATAATACAGCATGTGCCATTGATTTAAAGTGGCATATTGGCTGCAGGACGGTTACAGGCCAGCCTGTTAGAACAAGCCACTCCTGGGGCTGGTGGTGCTCACCCACTCACACTTATCCCCGAGACCTGAACGTGTTGGTTTGAGAGCTGATATGCAGCTTTTACCAGCTAAGGATGATGGAGGTGAACAAGGGCTAAGCAGTGCAAGGACGTCCCTGCTATCAGCTCCTACCCCTGTGTGGAAAAGGCAGCAGGCTCAGCTCAGTCGTGCTTATCCCAGGCTTTCTGTGATGCTTATGTAGCAGCCAGCTCAACATGAACCATTTCAACCACTGGTGTAGAAGAAACACTGCTTTCAGGCACCCCTTGTTTAGCCCAGCATGAAGAGGAACTTATCAGCCACAGTGGCTTCCTCCCAACCTAACCATGAAGTGTCCAGACTCTTCACGGTCACCCCAAATGTCACCCCAATGTCACCACAAAATAAAGAAATCACAAAATATTAATTAGATTTTTACACAAGCAAGATCTAACACCTTGCCTTAGCAAACTACTTAGATCTTGGCTTTGAATGCTGTATATAAGAGAGCTAATGTGTAGTACATCTTCAACTCCTTAGCTGTTTCTTTCAGCATATAAATAAATATGTACATGTACGAATTCTGTGAGTTGTTGTTTCCTTCCCTCCCCCAAGGCACTTCGTCCCTGCAAGACAAATGTAGAAGAAAACTCAAATGTTATTGTTGCTGTCTGAGATGGCATCGTATAGAACCACAGCAATGACAATATCTAAAAAGCTTTGCTTTCTATTGCCTAGTCATGGTTGCTGATATTTCAAATGAGCTAGAAATACTTTTGAGTTTCATCTTTCTAAGTTATCACGCTTTCCCTCGCTGGGCTGAATGTAGCAAAAATTCTGTTTGTCAAGAGACTGGGGAAACTTTGACATAAAGCTTTTAAAGAGAATGCTTAAGGAGGCGTCAATCAGAAGCACATGCACCAGAGACGTCCAGGGCTGTCTCCTCCTGACTTTCTTCCTAAGCTGATTCATCTGTGGTTTCTGAAGAGGTTTCCAGTCTTTCTTTCATGAAGTAACTGGGATATTCCAGCTTGTCATTTTACACCCGAGTGAAGACTAGCAGTTTTAATATGGAAAATGCTTGGCACTGTCTGAAAATCAGAACACATCCTGGCTATTTGAATTGGACACTAGACTAGACTTCCATAATAATGTGTACTTTTCAGAAAAAAATGCGTTCTTAATATATATAAATAGGTAAATACCACTTTCTGGGTACTGCCAAATGTGTGTTCTATCTGGAATTATATAAATTCTTAGTCTTAACCCAAGTTCCTTCTCATAAATTATGGAAATGCGTTCGTCAGGTTAAGCGTTCCACTTGGATTTCAGTGAAGTTCTGCCTGCTTTTCCTAGCAGTATATTTGACCTCTTGCCCTTAATTTAAAGAACATATTTTGCTTACAGAGACATTTATCTAACAGGGACCTCTAAGGGAAGAAAAAATTTGGTTTACAGATGACTTGATTCCCTCAAGGTACACGAATCAATCACGTAAATTGCAGTGTGTCCTGCACTTCAGCTTCAATCAATAGGGGATTAAAACTCTAGTTTTAGTGCAGGGAAAATAAATGCCTGTACTGATGCTATTAATAACATCTGGGATTACTAAAAGTGTACTGATATTTCTAAAATCTCAATTTTTAGCATTTATGTGTTTTGTTTGGTTTTTCCACCATTTCTCTCTGCTGGGAGGGTGAGAACAGAGGATGAACTTTGATTTATCCTAACTTGCTGCCAGGCATTGCTAAAAAGGTTTATTTCCTGAAGCTCGGTAACCTGGCTTTGGATGGCTGCAGCAGAATATTAACACGAACAAAACCCATAAGCAAAATTGAGATGGACCTTGTTTAACAAATATTTTTTTTTAGAGGGCCTTGCTCCACTGTGTTCATCCTTGCTCTGCAACACAGCTTCTGTGTTACCTTGGGCAAATGACTTATGTAAAAATCACCCAAGTTATGTGAAAGCAGGTAGTTCCAAAAGGCAATTCAGGATGTGCCTGTTTTGCTGCTTTGGCATAAGTCTCTTTTCATGGAGGTTCTGACCCATCCCCATCCTCACTACCTGCCTACAAGATTTTTCCTCATCTGCGTTGATTAGCCACTTTAAGGATCATGGAATCATGGATGGCTTGGGTTGGAAGTGACCTTAAAGATCATTTAACTCCAACCCCCCTGCGCACTAGATCAGGTTGGTCAAGGCCCCATCCAGCCTGTCCTTGAACACCTCCAGGGATGGGATAGTTTGTTAGAGATTCATTAAGATCTGTATGGCTACGGGGTAGGGATCACTCTCTGGCACCATCCACAAAGTACAGCCTCTGGGAGTAGGCTCCTGCCTGAGAGGTGAAACAAGGTGGGCATCTCTTGTAAATAATGCAGGGTGTTTTTCACTTTGAGTGGGAGCTGCCTGGAGGCAACCAGAAGAAATACAAGTGCTTGACACAGCGTCACATGTTATGATTCCTTAGTCTGCAGTATGGTCAGCACATCACATAGTTTTGGTCAGCGCAAAACATAGTTTTCCTGCAGAGATGATACTTATGTAGGAAAAACGTTGACCATCTTTTGCACAGCATGTCCAAGGGCTGGGAGACCTCCATTCAATTCCTTTCCCAGGCTGAGAGGACTCCAACCTGCTTCCTCATCACATAGATGTGACATTTTCAGTAAAAGTCACTTCTCTCACAACTAAAGCCACTGAGCCACGTGGGAGAGCAAACAGCAGGAGGCCTTACTTCATGCAGTGACATTAAGTGAAAGGCAGCTGACCAGGTCCTGATCCCTCCTACAGAGATCCTTCCAGTATCTAATATTGAACAGGATACTCCAGCCTATTTCACAGTCACCCCTTTATAACACTTTATGGTCCATCTCTACAGCCTTTTCTTTCTGATACAGGGCTAGAGTATCCTCTCCACAACTCCAAGCCTGATCAGTCTGCAACTGCATTGTAAGATGGAAGGTACTAATTCAGTATGTAAAAAATAGCTTACCTGTTGCCTACCCCAGTAATGCTATTTTACTAATATTTCTGTCCCTAGAGCTGCATCTATCACTTCACTTGAGGCTGGAACTGAGCATTTTCTCCTAATATATAAGATTAAAAAAGCAGAAGTAGGACTCTGCTTCTAAATTGTGTAAAATACTTTTTAAAGAAAAGGACTGTTCTTTGTTGTGATTAAGATCTGCTGCCCTAGCATTTATCACATCTTTTGATGTGCCTTTCCAGTCCTAGACAAAAAGCCAGATTAGCTTCAATATTGGGATACATCTATTATTATGTATTTTGTTCTTTCACATTTAGAAATTGGAACTTAAATAACATAATTCTTCAGAAATAAACTGCTAGAATATATTATGCCACATCAAATGTTATTTCCTTATCAATGTGCTTTTGAGCTAATAAATCCACTGCAGTCACTAGTGGGTTTTAGAATGATCCCTTGTCTGCTTTAGATGGTTATCACTGATTTTGAAAAGTGCTTGATGTACATAAAATATGGTTTTGTAAATTGCTTTGTTTAAACTTCAGAGACTTCTGCTTTAATTTACTGTAGATCTCAAAATGTTTTTGGCAAAGGAAACAGCCTGCCTCATGAAGCAGGGTAGGTCTGAAACCAGATATAATTAGGAATGTTTCCCATCAGGAGGAGTCAGTCCTGGCTCTTTGCATGATTATTTTTCTATCAGCATTTTCTGTGAAAGCTTGTTGCAGGGAACTGGTGTCTCTATCCAGTGCAATCTGTCAGTGACTGGGAGTCTTAAAAGCTTTTTAGTGAATTTTGACTCACCGAAGACATGATTAGCTCTAGCCAAGCTTTCCTGGCAATAGATCTAACCTTCTTGCAGACATCTCTAGGCGATATAGGCTTCATGGCTCTTGTAGGCTCCTTTCCAGCCTGAACTGTTCATGCT
Source organism: Oxyura jamaicensis (assembly GCF_011077185.1). Lineage (NCBI taxonomy): Eukaryota > Metazoa > Chordata > Aves > Anseriformes > Anatidae > Oxyura > Oxyura jamaicensis. The sequence goes on along the minus strand of NC_048894.1, from coordinate 151,397,864 downwards.
GAAATTAAAACAGAAGCATTCTTAATGCATCTCCTTCTAATCCCTTTCCCCTTTCTCAGTCCCAATGCCCCCCCTCTCCCTCAGCAGCATAGGGGATGGGATGGGATGGGCTGGGATGGGATAGGATGGGGGCTGCGCTCAGCCCCCCCAACCCCTTTCATCCACCCCTTCCTCCTCACCCATGGCCCTGCTCCAGCGGGGGCCCTGCCCCGGGCTGCAGCCTTTCAGGAACACCCTGCTCCCGTGGGGGCTCCCCACGGCCGCAGCTCCCTCAGGAAATGTCCCCCTGCTGCGGCGTGGGCCCTCCCCGGGCTGCAGGGTGGAGATCTGCTCCAGCGGGGGCTCTGCAGGGCTCCCGGGGAATCCCTGCTGCCCGTGGGCCTGGAGCCCCTCCTGCCCTCCTCCTCCTGGGGCCTGGGCCCTCTGCTGCTTCTCCTTCGCCCTGGGCCTCCTCCTCAATCTGTGCCTGCTCTGCCCTTTCGGAAATCTGGTTTCCCTGAGGCGCCACCAGCTTGGTGCTGGGCCTCGGCTGGGCCCTGCCATGGGGCTGTTGGAGCCACGGCTGTTGGAGCCACCACAGAGGCCCTGCAGCCCCCAGCCAGCACCTGGGCACCAACACAGTACAACAGGCTATGATCACATCACCCTGAAGCCAGTACAAAGTTAACTCATTTTCTGTGTCCTCTGTGTATGTCAGGGGCTGCTGAATCTAGAAGCCCAACAGAAATTACTGCAGCTTCATGCTCCAGCAGCAGTGAAAAACAGCATGTTCCCCACAGCCACACACACAAACACACACACACACCCCACACATTTACACACACGCTCACAGCTAGGCCACAGCCCTGGTTCGTGGGGCCAGAGCTCTCCTGGGACAGCCTGGCAGGAGCAGGGGCAGTGACTGGCATCTCTGTCTGGGTTCCCGGGACTCCCCTTGTGCCCTTGTGTTTCTGGGCTCCTTCACATGTGTGTGCAGATGAACTTTATGTCATACATAATATTATACACTGGTCAAGGAGTAGGAGCAGGGTCATGGGTGAGGAGGAAGGAGTGGATGAGAGGGGCTGGGGGGGCTGAGCACAGCCCCCATCCCATCCCATCCCATCCCATCCCATCCCATCCCATCCCATCCCATCCCATCCCATCCCATCCCATCCCATCCCCTATGCTGCTGAGGGAGAGAGGGGGTGTTGGGACTGAGAAAGGGGAAAGGGATTAGAAGGAGATGCATTAAGAATGCTTCTGTTTTAATTTCAGCATGAACAGTTCAGGCTGGAAAGGAGCCTACATGACTTTATGTCATAATATTATACACTGGTCAAAATAATCATGTGTTATTCCGTGTAATCTAGAAAAGTGTGGATTCCAGTCCTGGCAAAGGATGCCATGTACCGGATATTCAACATATTTGTCTCCCTTACTCCATTTTTACGGGGCTTTTCACCTTGTGACAACCTCCTGACCTCCTTAGCACTGTCTTAGACAAACAGTTAATCTATGATCACATCTTCTGTGTCATATGCTCTCACTCCTGCGTCAGCAAAACCTTTATATGTCTGGAAACACTAATCAATGTCTACAGTATGGTACATTTTCCCTAGGCTGCATGCTGCTTCTCAGCCTTCTCAGGACTATGTTTGCTTTTTCACACACAAGGACATTCTTAACTCATCTCCAGCTTGTGACTCACTGTATCCTCCATCTCCTTTTCTGCGTAGCTGCTGCCTGGGGAGTTAGTCCGTACCTTGTGTTTGTGCAATGGATTCTTCCTGCATTGCATGCTTTCATATTGAATTTCACCCTGTTTCAGACAGTATCACGATTGTCTGGGATTTTGACCTTCTTCTCAAAGAGGCTCAAAAGGGCTTTTGCATTATTTGCAAATTTTAAAGCAAACACTAAGCAGAAGGATGTCACCTCACCCAATGCATTGTCTCAAAATGATGAAGGCCTACTGACAACAGCCCTGGTCATCAATAGTGTGAACAATATTGGTCTGAAACACGATATGGTGTCCTACTAGTTTTGCACATTCTAAATCTGATTTTATCCAGACTGTGTTCCTTCTTATTTATAAAATAGTCATGGGAATAAGTATAAAAAACTGTTCCAAGTAAACTCTATGAAATCCAAAACTTCTTTGCTCTCATGTGAACTTTTATCTGGTTGTGGAAGGAAATTAGTTAGTTTTGGTCATGATTAGATTCTTGGCACATTGGCATTTGTTATTTAGCTTTGTGTTATCTTCCAGATTCTTACACATGGCTGGTCTGATGATGTTATCCAGAACTTCACTATGGATGTAAGCCTAGCTGAAAGGTCTGCATTTTCCCCAGTTTTTTTCCTTTCTATTCCACCTTTTCAGGATTGGCAGTGCTTTTGACCTTCACAGTCTGTTGGTAATCAATCCACTCTTCACAAATTCTCTCAGCTCACCAGCAACAGATCTAAGTCTTTTCAGATGGCTTTTTAGGGATCCCAAGGTTAGCCTCATAAGGCCAAGCTTTGAGAATATCAGAGGCTCCAATGAATATATATATTTTTAACATGGAGTGCTATTTGGGATGCCTGAGTATTTGACATTCTGCATGATGTGTGGAGAGTATTGCATCTCTCTGTACCAGCAGTTGGAGGTGAGGAGAGCATCTAAAATAACACTAGCTACCTCTGGCTAAGCAGTACCACCAAAGGCCAGATATATGTTCCTGTCTTCTGCTCTCTCTCGTTTGCTTAAAATGTTCACTGTGTTCAGCAAAAAAGGCAACTCCATCTTTTAACTTTCTTCCCATTTTTTGTCAGCAGTTTTCCCTCTCCACTGAGAAGCTTTCAACAATTTCTTCAGTCTTCCTTTTACTTCTAGTGTAGACCTGGTTTCCTGTTCTTCTTTCTATGTTCCTTTTCCATAGGGATCATTTATACTTTTGCTGTAATTTCTCTAAGCAACTGCCAATCATCCTCAGCTTTTCTCTCTTTTAGACTTATGTCCTATGAAATATTACTGGCTGTGTACCTGAGATTGTTCAAGACTGAATGCCAAAGGTGTCTATGGAGTGAGTGAATATTCTGGGTTTGAGATAGCAATGAATTTCATACAGAGCTGCTCTTTTGAGAACAGATATACATGCCTTGGAAGCCAGAGGACACCCAACACTCCTTTCATTTCTTTCAGTCAAAATACAAAGTCTGTGGGAATTCTTTCTGTCTCTATGTAAACTCTTCTAAGGCTTCTCTGCTGAAAAATGGCAGCAATAAAAGAGTGTTCATTTCCAATCACCCGATAGACAGCACAGTGCCATGGGGCAGTTATAAATCAAAATTTTCAAGTAAATTATGAAAATGAATTGTTGAAGATTATCAGCAAGTAGCTGGTTAGAACTGACTTAAATTACTTCATTATAAAAGAATATCTAAGTAGTTGCAATAATTAAACCGAACCAAGTTCTCTGCTCCAATCTGTTCAGAAATGCCAAATGCAAACTGGTTTTCATTGCATCTCCAAAACTGAAAGCACATTCTTCCATAAAAAATTCATTGCTTTAACCTTGCTTTGCACTTAATCAGAAGAAATAACTATGTTGGTTGGAGGCCTGTGGCCATGAAAACAGCATGATATTGAAAATCTTTACTTCTTTCAAGCTCCTCTTTTGATCATCAGCATGCTGGCTCTATTAATAACTCTTTAGGTCACTGGAATCTGTGCTTTGAGACTGGAAAGAATGACCTTCCTCCTTAACTGTATCCAAATTTTTCCCTTTTCTTTTTTCTTTAGTTACTGTTTTGGTAATCTGTTTTTGATAATAGGCAGTAATGATTCTATTTCCAGCAAAATCCATGGCAAATAGGTGTTCATGGACCTTTAAAAAGCTGGTGGTAATGTACTTGGTTAAACCCTTTTTCCTCTGTGTTAATAAGGGGCTGGCTTTCAACAGTACAGCACCATGGAAATGGCATACAATTTTAAACAGTATATGCTTAAAAACAGAGGTAAACACAAAATCAATAAAATGTACAACCAGAATAAATACAGACAGCGTGATATGGCCCACTCATTTTTAAATATCAATAAAATACAATGAAAAAGAACAATAAAATCAGTACTGCAGCATTTATGCTAATATTTAAATCTTACATTCAGTTTATTTTAGGCGGTATTTTCAGTTTACTTTAGGATGATTTTTTTTTTCTATTAAAACCACAACGTAGTATCATGGAAAGTAGTTGTTAATTAACTACATTAGCCTGCAGTGCCTGTTAAAGCTCTAACTCACTCTAGTAGTTAAACAGATACTTAATTCCTGTATATTTTTCAGGTCACTCACAAATAACAACAAGCTCCTTAGTCAAGGGCTGCTGTTCTTTGGTACCTTGGAAGATCGCACTGTGCTATTTTACTCTACCTGGAATGCTAGACTAGAGGGATCATCAGACTCTGCCTCCTGCTTTTACAGGTACTCACAGTTTCTTATCCCTATGATCAACTGACTGCAAGCTGTCTCAAAACTACTTTGCTTTTATTATCACTGTTTACTGGGGTTGTTCCAGGGTTTCAATGCTCAGAGATTTGAACATTTTTTCCCAGTTTCTGTTTAAATATATTAACGTCCAATATATCTATCCTGCATTAACCTAGTCTTCCTTCTCCAGAATTTAAAAAAAGAAAAAAAAGAGAGAGAGAAGGAAGTAATTTTTAATAAAAGGTAATCATGTCTTTCCCTTATGTCATGATAGCTTGAGCAAACCCTGTGTGTCCAGTTTCCTCTTGCACAGCAGCTAATTGGCACTATTGGCCTTTTTTTTTTTTTCTTTTTTTCTTTTTTTCACCAAAAAAAGCCAGTGAGAACCTTGGTTTGGGCACTTGACTATGGGACATCACTGACTCAGAGCACTGGAGATGAGGCTTCTCGAAGAATAAGGACACCAATGTGACATTTGTATTTCGCTGCATGTATGGGAAAAGTCTCTTCTCATACATCCAAGGAACACCTTTGCCTTTCAGACAGCTGCAGCAGCAATGACTCTCAATTACTCATGATAGACAAGTACAAACTACCCTCCCTTCTTAGTTGTTCCAAGTTATTACCACCCTATATAAATGATTCCATTAGCTAATTGACCTGACAACTAAATGTCACTGATCGCTTCCAAATAGTGTACTTAAATTTCATCTCTTACTGACATTATTTTAACTTATTCTTTTTTGTTTATTGCTGTATCTGTCCTCTACACCGTATGCCATAAATTCCTTTAACTGTTTTTCCCTTGTCATGCCTTGAAGTCCTACTATTGGACCTATGGCCTTTGTCTGGCATTATTCCACGTTGTCTCAGACTTTTGGATGCCAATGTTGGCCCTGTTTCTGCGTGTCAAAACGTTTGCAAGGGTCAGCAGGAAATGTTCCATCGTACAGAATCCTACGGTCTGCACAAAGTAACCAATACGCAAAAGAAATGGAAGAAATGTCTATTATTTGGACTTAATATCCAAAAACAGAAGAGTCACTTCATTGTATGAACACACTGGGACAGTCTGTGGAAGCAAGAAAATTTAACAGAAGTTTGAAAAAAAACATTGTGCCATTTAAGTAAACTGCTTCCTTTGCAGCGCTCCAAGCTATTTATTTATTTATTTATTGATGTATAAATGCCAACATTTTTATGTCTAAATATATATCCACAGTGGAAATACACACATAAAAATAAGCAAATAATAAAACAGCAACTTATAAACACTGAGTTTTGAAAGACTACACAAAAGTAATGTAGAAGTAAAATAGGTGCTGTGTTCACTCATGTCTCTGTAAAATATTGTACTCATTCAAATCAATTATCCTTTTACAGATGTGATTTCATAAAGGGGTAATTATTTCATGTCTGGAATTGCATCAGCAAAACCAATCTATTTTAATTGTTTCTGTATCAGTGAACTGCAGCACAAAACATTTTTTTTCTAGCCACAAAACAAATTTAATCAACTCTGCCAAATAAGAAGTCATTTGTCACTTGAAAGACGAAATTGTTTATTTTCACTGTCAGACAGAAAAAAATAAATATTTGCCATATATTTGCATGTATACATTTTTTGCATCCATAAATGCACCTGTGTTGGCCTTTTGTAAAAATACATTTGGACAGTGATTGTCCTTTTCTCCCATTACCTTTAAAAGAAGTTGTTCTTTGGTACAGGGCTTACACAAGGATTGTGCATGACCACAGTTCTCCTAACTCCTGGCTTCTTAAACCAGGTGAAATCAAAACCCTCTGCCCTCAAGTTCATTTTTGAAAGTCACATATGACATGTGAATGATGAAACTGCCTCTTGTTTTTCTCAGGAGAAAGAGAATTTATTAAATGGACACAACTAATACAAAGATGAGGAAGCTCAGAAGATAAAACATCATGTTTTGAGTGAAAATCAGTCAAAATGTAGTAGATGTTTCCTCATATACATGACTATGGGAGGTGCACCCCAAAGGCTTTGCTCCAGCCCAGCAGAATGAAGGAACGGGGATGCATAGACCCATAAAGGATGTTCTTTGCAAACCTCATGCTTCAAGGGCAGGGAGTTTGCCTGGCCCTCTACAGCAGCAAACACCAGCATTACAACCAGCACCGGGAGCTATGGGGCTGCCCCATCCAGCCTGGATGTGCCAACACTGAGGAGGGAGCAAAAAATATCACCAGCTCACGCTTTCTGGTCTTTGTGTCATGACTCCTCCATTACATGAGGATCCAGGTGCTCTAAATTGTGTGCATAGAGCAGCCAGCCCTGTTGGTGACCCTCTTAACCATATCACGGTTACTACAAGGTCCTACCACAGACCTTTCCATCTCAACTCCTGCCCTACCAGAGAAGTGCCAGTTCTCCATCTATCTGCGTACCAGGGCTGCATCTCTTCCCAGTAATTTCCAGCATACCTCTGGGCACAGGAATGTAGTTCCATTTGCTGACAAATCACATCAAATGATTTCCTTTCAAGAATTTGTCTTCTTCCAACCTGTGCACTCCTCATCAGTCCCTGGATACAACTCAACAGATGGCATGGTCCAGGGATCCTTCCCAAAGATGGTTTGTCTGCAGCCACCTTGTTTTGGGGACTGCCATGATTAAGTAGCATGGATGTGGGCTGATGCATGCCACTGAACCTCCAGGTCCAGGAACACTTATTTGTCATTGAAGGCAGCCTGTGTGCCCCACCACATCTTTTCTCTGCTTCTGTCAGCTACTCTGTGGTTCCTGCCATTTCAAATCTTAGCTAGTCAATCCATATTTACTCTCAGTCCTAACCATTTTCCTGCCTCCTGCATGTCAAGATCACCTCTGTGCTCAGCTATGAGCTAATCCCATCACTCAGCAGCAGACACAAAGCTCCCAGCTCCTACCAAGGCTAATTCCACGAGGTGTGGTCTAATTGTAGAGCAACCTCTCTCAGCCTGACATCGATGTAACTGCCAACAGAAACATTAACTGCAACAATACCTAGTCACAATTTTCCCTCAAAGATGAACAGTAGGGATCTGTTTCCTGACATACTTCTTTCACAGGCTTTGGAATACAATAATCTGATAAAACTGTTATTCATATTAATAATAATGCATAGTCACTGCTTGAGGAGACGTTTGGAACAGTTGAAAACTACCCATGGTATTTTGAATCATGTCTTTTCTGATAAGATTTACACCTATGGAGCAGAGGGCAGAGATTTGGAGCGTAGTTCTCATGACTCTGTGCATTGAGAGCTGGATAATTGAGAAAACGAGCAATTCAGGCTCTGTTTCACATTGGATTTAGCTGCACTGGCTGAAGAGGTTACCAGCCTGGCAGATAAGCTCTTCAACTGATGCAGCTAAATCAGAGATGATTGTGCAGCTGAGTTGTCAGCCTGAACAGTTTACAGCTTGGTGTTCTAACGTAAACTGAGATAGATAGTGGTTTACACTTACTGGCGATAGTGAAATCACCTAATCAGTAATCTGGCAGGGACATTTGGGGATGGCAGGCTGTTAAATCTCCTCAGCCTGACCTGCCAGATCTTGTGAAAGAGGTGTCTTTAAGGACAGGACTGTAATACCTGGCTCTGAATTCACAAGCCCACGTTCATCAGCCCTGTGGATTTCAATGGACTAATGAAAAATTTCTGACCTGTGGTACTGTGTTTTTCCTCCACACAACTTCCTGCAAATTTCCTGATCTTATTGTCAAAGAGAGATGATTAGACATTTATTTTAAGTGGGTGGAAAAAAAAAAAAAAACCTGACCAATTAAAACCCAATTAGTTTGATGCCAGTTGCAAGCTACATATAAGTCTATAGAACAAAATGAATTAATATACTACAAGACTTTTTCCAAGATAGGTTACCACAAATAATCTGAAGTCTTCCTTCTTAAGACATGAGATACTCAAAATAAATCGACAATGATTTTTCTCTTGACATGTTGTTTTGACATGACATGAAATTATGATATAAAATGAAAAAACTGATTATTGGTAAAGATCTAGGAAAGATCTGGGATTAAATTTATATATATATATATATTACAATATGTTGTGATGAGAGTTAAATAAATTCTCCCAGGAAAAAAAGTCTCTGGCTTTAGAAACTAATATTTAGAAGTAGGCGTTAATAACCTCTACAAAAAAAAAAAAAAAAAAAAAAAAAAAGGATATGCTGAAGAAAATCGCTTGTGAGAAAAATTAGGCAGCATTTTCATCTCAGAGGAGGCTAGTAATATAATTCAGGAGGAGTTAAATGGCCATAAAGTTGGAGATGGCCTAAAATGTATCAAAATAAGATGTAAGTCACACAGACCTTCATAATGGGAATTTTGGCTGCAGAGTGGAAGCTCATTATCTAACATAAAGGGGACATACACGGCTATCCACTCACATGTAATTCCAAGATTAGGATTTCCAGGAAAGGTGCTTTCTATAGAGATATGAAAATACAGGACAGTCAATGGATTTGTCCGGAATAACATGGGAATTCTGTTTTCCCGTGCCCAAGAGAAAGAAATTTGAACTGAAGCAGGTAGAAAGAAAGATAGCCTGGCAGTGTATTTTACTGGAGGAAACCCCCCCCCCCCCCCCATTTTTATTTTTTATTTTTTTATTTTTTTTCACAGATAAAATGGTGGTGACACACCTGTGAGATATGTGTGCACCCACCCAAGTAACATGGTTCCTGATGGAGAAGACTGGTAGGTCATCTTCAGTTATGCATATCTGGGAGGAAATCGCAGCCAGAATGGTTCAAAAGAAAACATTTCAAATCATTCCAACAAATTATTTCAGTTGTGTAAAGACCAAAATGTTTAGTTCCCCCTTAAAAGTTCCTGGACAAGTATGTGATGTATGGAAATAATTAAACTGGAGGAGGTGAGGGAGGTCAAGTGGGTAAATGGGAACTCAGCTGCTTGGTCTCCTACTGCATGAGGGTGCAGAGGGACTGCCTTGACTTACTTCAGCTGAAAGCTTTCTTGTACATTTTATGGCCTGTGTCACCTTGTGCAGATTATCCCAGCCACAGCTTGAGAGCCTGTCCAGTAGCAGTTTGCTGACACTTCCACGACAGCATGGACAGGTAAGAAGAAAGCCATCATTTTGCACATCCTTGCTTGTGTAATGCACACTGCTGCAATGTGATGAGCTAACACTGAGGGCAGTAATAGTCATGGGCTGTGGAGTCCAGATCCAGGCTTAGTAGAGTAGGATGAAGTCTTCTATAAGAGTTTGACATGAGAGATGGAATTTAATAGAAATATTGATGCCAGAATGTCATTCAGGCTCTATGAGGGACCCCAAGGCTTGTTTATCCATTGGTTAAACAGATGTAACAGACCTTGCCTGTTTCAAAGATGATTCATGAGAGACAGCAATCAATAAATACTTGTGAAGATATTTGATGCTTGAAAATGGAAAATGCTGTTTTCACTAATTTTGTACAACTATCAAATTACTGCTTTGGAGGATCGGGGAGAAGAGCAAACAGATTTGATCAAGTCTGAGGTTCTTTGCTACAATTTCACTGAGACCTACATATGAAAAAAATAACAATAGGCTAAGAAAGAACAGATTCAAATAATTGTCTTCCAAAGTTAAAATAAGTACAAGATCTAGAATTGTTATATATATATACATATATATTGAAGAAGATAGGCAAGGGTGCTTCTGTCAGATCAACGCTTTCTCTGTCAGGACTAATGGATGCAGTGTATCAGATTAGGAAGGCACAGTCACCAAACTAATGAAAATACAGGGGGATGATAAATGTGTTTTGATACTATCCTAAGACCTAAGTGGCCCTGAAGAGTTTACTGCAGAAGTAAGTGTTGGAAACTGTTCAATTCCATGTAATTGCAGCAAAGGGGGGATTGAAACCATCTAAATTAAGACTGAATTTAGACTGATGTACTGCAGAATTTGGATGCCAGCAGCTCAGATCACTGTTCCAAAAAGGCAGTTCTCTTGATATTCTCTTTGTTGTCCTTTGTCTACATGTCCCTTTGGTCAGCCCCTGAATTCCCCACCCATATAAATGCAAACATTACACACCTCTGCTGTCAGCCATTCAGATCAGGTTGGTGCCCATGTCCCCTTCAAGACTCCTTTTACCTTTCAGATTTGGGTACCAATGCCTAATTCCAAGAGCCTGGAGAGCTCCTAGCCCCTTGTGCTGTACTTGTAGGGCCCTATTGCCATGCATACATCCATAGCACTGGCAGACCACAGATGTTCAAACCCGTGGTGGTGAAGCAGGTAGTACCTAGAAAGCAGTGGTTTAACACTCCTTGATGTGAGAAGTTTTGAGTCTCTGTCTCTCACATCCTCAGCCACTGTGCTCCATGGAAATGCAGTCCACCCCTCTGGATGCACAACTAGGAGTTCAAAATATACCATACCAGGAGAAGAACAGAGAAACAATAACTTTACTCTGAGAAAGGCAGGCCGAGTTTATGTTTGGGCTAACAAAACTTGTTGAAGGAGAGAGCAAAAGTCCTGAGCACTACTGTAGTAATGGTTTAGAAGCTGGACAGTTCTGTACTGGACATCCATGTGTGAAAAAGACCTGCAAGACTGACCTTTCTTTTAACTAAAGTTTGCTTCTGTTGTGCAGACTTGTTCAAAAGTGCATTGGTTATGTGCTTTTCCATCTGTCTCCTAGCAAGGGAAAATAATTCATTTGAATATAATGGAGAACTTTCTCTCATGATTAAATGCAATGAAGAAGCCATTGAATGCAATGATTTTCCAGCAGGAGACTCATACATCTTTAAATCAATAGAGTTGCATTTGCTTGCTGCAATGAGCCAACAGCCCTCCTATGGCCCGCAGAGGCTGAATCAGCTGGCTAGTTGCAGGACTCCAGAAGTACGTATTATAAAACCATCAAAAAGAGCAGCAACAGCAAATCTGCCCTATCTGCAGCTTTTAGAATAAATCCTGTGCTGGGCAGTTGACGAATACTATACCATAATCAACCTCCTCCCTAAACATCTCGGCCTGTCTCTTGTATCTCTTCTGTGGATGTGCAGTCTCACCGTGGGTCTGAATCTGGGCCCTGTTTCTGCCCTCTTGCCTGCTCCATCTCTTGGCTTCATCACTGAGGTGATGTCGTTAATCTGCCTCTTCATCACAACTTGGGCATCTTCCCTTTCCCCTCTCATGCCCATTCAAAACCCTGCTGCTCATGACAGCAATTCTGTCTTCCCACTACTTAAGCTCTTCTCTACAGCATATCCAACAAAAAGTAGTTGTTTTCACTTGAGGATATTTCACAGATGACTTTTGCCTCCTTCCTTACCTCCTACACCTTCCTGTCCTTAGTTGGGCCTTGGCACTGGCTCTGTTACTCGCTTAAAGCTTTCATGCAAGCTCCTCCATGCCTTCTTTGATGTTGCCACTTGTGCTAGGCAGGAAAAATAGCTCTTAAGCTATTCTGTTATGAATATCCTCTGAAATCCCTCTCTGAAATCCCTCTCTGCTGTCTGCTGTGTGAGCAGTGCTTTTCTCTCCTGAAACCAGTGGCCTTATCACCTTGACCAACAGTGTGTGCTTATTTCCTTGTATTTTCCCTGTCTACCTCTTGCCTCTCATCTTATGTTTATGCTGTGAGCTCTGCAGGGCAGGGAGCTCCCCTTCGTGCCTGTTTAACTGCAGGAAGAAGACTGGGACAGAGGTACTTTCAAGCTAAATTAATATCCTACAAGCAGACATTTGCTCTTTCTGTTAAGGCAGGACCCATTTTCTTCTGTTGCCTTTCCATGTTATTCATCATACTCATCCCTATGCACAAAACACCTGATTGCTATAAGGCGTGTACTTTTCCTCACACTAACACCTAAAAGAGGCCTAAGTTTTTATAACAGCTCTCTCATATTCCCAGCTCTCCAGGCTTGGCATTTATTTTGGTGTGTGTATTTTATTTTTAAGCCAAGAAAGGGTGCCTGTAATGAGTTAGACTGACCTTTGCTGCAACCCACACCAAGACAGCAATATTCCACCCAGCTATGCCGAATGTCGTCAAGGCCATGGGGCTGTTGGGAAACATGCTGTGTTTGGTCTGATAAGCCCAGAGAGATAGCTGTTCTCTATTTCTCTTGGCTCCAGTGGGAATTTTCTGCAGCTGTTGTTAAAAAAAAAAAAAAAAAAAAACCAGACCGGATTTTTAAGTTTTAGCTTTCAGCCCTCTGATCCCAATTATATCTTCACTAGGGACATGAAAGAACTCCTTAAAATCTAATATATTCTACAACTGCAGTCTGGTCACTTTTCAGCTATATCTTTTACTTTCAAGAGTGTAATAAATACCGTAATGAAGATAATAACTAATGATGAAGATAGAACCTATTATTCACAGAAGAGGCAAAACACACCAAGTGAAAAATATATAGAATCAAAAATGACAGCTTGAGCATAGCCTAAGATGTTTCATAAGCTGGGACATAATTGCTCTTGATTTCCCTATATTGGCTTTTTATCTCAAAGAAGCCAGATGACGAATTGCCTAGTGATTTATTATAACCCAGTAGTACATGCTTTTCCTTCCTTCCTCCTCCTCCTCATGCCTTCTTCCTTTGCCTTTGGATTCTTTCATTTTGCTATTTGTAAGTTTACACCATTTGGAAAGGGCAAACAATGCAGAAGACAAGCCTTTTACACTGGTAACCAGCTGGCCTCTTTCTTAGTATTTATGCACTGCAGTTGCACTTGGGGAACTGGGTCGTGTTTGGTGCTAGATAAACCCATTTAAGTAGGTGCTCCTGCTCTGAGAGATTTGCACTGAATAGATGCAGCATCCAAGAGAAAGAGGATAAAGGACAGTGACTCATCTCGAGTCATGGGGCCAGCAAAGGGCAGGCCTGGGAATGAATTATATCTCAGTGGTGTCTTAGTCACCGCTTTTCACAACAACTAGTGTCCTTTTTTAGGACAAAGAGTATTGTGGCTGAGAAATTGTGTGTTCCTTTAACCTGTCAATGGCCAGCCATCATTCAGATCAACATACCCTGTAAGGTTCATAAAGGACCACTACAGTGGTCCAGTACAGTTTAATAATCTTGGAATATGGCTGTATTCCTGGTGAGCTTCACTTTTAATCTAATAGTCAGATCTAGGTTTCCAGGGCAAGAGTGAGTGTGAGAATTCAGTGTTGCTTCTTTCCCCTGCCCTATTACACCCCATTTCTCTTCCTCCATCCCAGCACTCAAAGCATGAGCACCCTGGATGTGGGGCCCTAGCATTCCCCACCTTCTGCTTTTGATTGCTGCTTGTGGGCAGCTGGAGACAGCTTGCGATGCTGGCAGCATCAGGGTGTGTATTTTTCATTCTCTCTGTGATAGGAACAGAGGTGAGGAGTTCAGCACTCTCCTTTACCTCCACTGACATCAGTGCTGAGTCAGCCCTGATGGTATTAGCACAAGCTTTTAAAAGCAGTTCATCTTATTGCCATGGTGTGCTTTCCCTGAAGGCCACGGACAAATGTTGAAGTCTGGAAGTGTGTGTGATGTCATGGAAGAAATATGAAACAACAGCTGAACTGCGAGCTGCTACAAGGGCAAATTTTGGTTAATGTTCCCTATTAACTCCTAGCTCCTTCTGTCATCCTGTTATCATGGTAGAGAGAAGCTACAGGAAATAGCTTTCTCATCTTCTGCTTGAAATTGCCATTTGCCAAGGATTTGCTAGAGGTCTAATTAAAGCAGAATAAATGTATTCTGCATTTTTCACCCAAGAGGGTAGTTTAGATCATAATCAGTGGAATGAATACAGCATGTTTCTGACTGAATTTCCAGTGCTAATGAAAAGGGATACTCTGAATGATGAAGACAAATGTACTTTAAATGAAGAATTAATACTGCTCATAACAGCACAAATATGAGAATCCATATTCTTAGAACAAATGCTGTGGTGCTATTAGGCACTTATGTGTCTAAATCTCCGTTCAAATCTACAGCTGGAATAGACAAACATTTATGCTGATATTTAGTACTTAGCACTAATGTGGCTGTAATATATATTTGCCCATAATCATGTCAGAACGCCACTTTGTGTGCTTTGTGCTGCAGCATTTCCATTTTCAGTTTTAATGTCCCTGAAGCAACTTTTCATGGGGAAACCCATTCTTCCGTCCAAAGAACAACTGTTCTCAAATCTCTGTGGTGCTCTCTGAAATACAAATAATAACGCTAATAAGGCCCAGAAGCTTCTGGATGGAACAATACAAAACTAGCTTGTGAGAAATGGTTTCTGCACAGGGGACCTTATGTTCTTAAACAAGATGCATTAAGTGATTTTCGCAAACAAGTACTCACAGAGGCAAACCAAAGGAAAAAAAGTACACATGATTATGAAGGCTATCTGTAAATCTGAGTTGCAAGAATGTCTTGATTTTACAAACAGAAAAAAACATGAAGATGTTCATGCCTTACTAAGCCTTGCTTGCTCCTGCTCCAGGACCACGCAGAGCTGCACATGCTGTTGACAGCCTCTGGGTTGGATTAGCCCCCCAAATAAGATGCAGGCTTGCATCCGTGGTGTTAAAGATGGATGAAATTTCCCATGCTCTTTCTTGAAGCTCCCCCAGCCTCCCCTTGATCATGCACTTGGAAGCACATACCCGACATCCCCAGCTCACTCTCTCTGCCTTTTGCAGACCAAATGGGCACGCAAAGCACATGCCTCTAGTAACATGAAGGAGCACATCCCAGCCTCTCCTAGGGAAGCCTATGGCTGGCTACATAGAGCTTTCTCATGAAAAAGGCCAGTGAACTCATAAACAGGCTGCCTAGAGAAGCTGTGGATGCCCTATCCCTGGAGGTGTTCAAGGCCAGGCTGGATGGGGCTTTGGGCAACCTGGTCTGGTGGGAGGTGTCCCACCAGGGGTTGGAACTAGGTGGTCTTTAAGGTCCCTTCCAAACCACCAACCCGTTCTATGACTGTATGATTCTCACAACACTGAACTGAACTCCAGTTTGAAATCCTAACATATGTTCCTGAAGGCTTTGGTGGAAGAACGGCACAGACTGTAGGGGTCAAGTGGGGGGATTAGGATTCTGACATCAGAAACAGGTTATAAAATCTAGGATATATTTTCTTGCTGTGTATTTCTTTTGTATGGTGATCTGTAGTCACTGTTTTGCTGTGAAAGTTTAGTAGTGTTGGATTGTCAGTTGGTTGGAAAGTAGCCTGAAAGGCTTCCTCTGTTTAAATCTCATTTTATTGTCATAAATGACTTGAACAGAACAAGGAGGCACAGCAGACTTCAAGCAGACTTTTGGCTGAATTTAATGATAATTCACCATGATGGACTCTATTTCATAATTTATCTTAATCTCTCCATCTACTTTTTAGAAACAGAAATTGCAATCATCTCGTATTATGTCATCCCACAGAAGATAATCCTTTTAAACACTCTCATTAATATCTTATATGTATTCTTCAAGGGTTGTCCCATTGTTGCCTTACAGACTGTACCCGTCTGCATGACTAAGTCCACTTGCTCCCATCTAACAAAACATTAGAATAGTTAATTTCTACCAGTACATTTTTTACAGGCTGTGAACGAACCATTGCTGCTTACTGAAGGAATAAAGTCATTGGTGTGATCTTCATTCCTTGTGATAATGGAGATATTGGCTTACACAGAGAATGGGTGTTCCTTTGCCATGGAGTTTATGTTAACACTCACGGTATCAATTAAAGAACGTTTCAGGATCAAATATGTAATAAGAACTGGAGGGGCTGAAATAATTGCTAGGGTTGGGTCACAGTGATCCAGTTCCCAAATACATTTCACAGACTACTGATGTTAAGCAGGTTTTTTCTTCTTCCTTCAGGTGTCAGAACTCATTTAGGCTTTAGACACTGCCATAAAAGGCAATCAGAGCTTCTTTTCCAATCTCCCAAATCATTTTAACCCAAGTAATATCAACAGAGTCACATCATTTAAAGCCTTCTCCTAGCACCGTACAGCTGCTCAGGCAGTTAATTACAATATGTTCTCAATGAGAAGCTGAATAGGCAGTCACATTTCTGTGCTTCATTAAAATGAGCTTAGCAAAATTAGGCTGATAGGATAATGGGGATACCTTGTGCAGTTTCCACTATTCCCAGTAGCAAGGATTGTGCCAGATGTTGCCCTCGTTGTGTAAATTATATACCTTTTATTTGTTGACTAGGAATAAGTAATATGCATATGCTTTCAGCTTACATCAAGCTGCTAAACAAATTATTTTAAAGCCTTATAAATGAATGCATCTACTTGTGCAAAATCAAAAACAAAAACAAAACAGTATATCTACTATCAAACTTACCATCTAGTGCTGAGAAGAGATGGAAACTTGAAATATTTTTGTAGGGAAAGTACAGGAAACGAGCCACTCCACGAGAACAGGTGGCTTACATGAAATGCATCGTTTTTGCATCTTCATAATTACAAGTAAAAATGTTATTTCTAAGCTTATGCAGTTCTCTCTTACTGTTAAGAATTTTTAAGACTGGAAATTCAAAGGACTTCAATGACATTGATTTGTCCATTGCTGATTCCTTTGCAGTGGGTCAGGTCCCCAAAGGTGGCATTTGTCTCACCTGTCTCTTAAACTAAACAGCATGCAGTTAACTACAGTGTAAAATGACTAGGGGAACAGGCTGCCATTCTGGGAAACCTTTCTTAGGAGAGGAATCATCTTTGATTACAGAACAACCTGAAAAAATCAGCCAAATTTGAATGCTAAAAAGATAGATCCAGGCCAAAGAGGTCCATGTTTTGACCCCATTCACTAACAAGCTTTACTTGGTTAACAGACCAATGTCAGATTCAGATCAAAGAAAACGTATTTTCCAGGATTCATTATTATTATTATTATTATTATTATTATTATTATTCAGGCTGTGCCCCTTTGTTCCTGCTTTTCCTCTGCATGGTAACACATGAGGGACTTGGCACTCCCTAGCAGCTTTCTCTTGGCTTAGCACGGAGCTGCATGCAGAACAGATACAGGAGTGCAGGTTACACTTTAGCAAGCAGTGTTAGCAGTTTGTCTGAGTGGACAATAAGGGACCAATGTGTGTGGCTCCCATGTATTGTGCCAGCACCAGCAGAGGGGAAGAAAAATGATCTGTCCTGTTCCAGAAGAAGGTAGTTTCTGGGATTCCTGCAGTAAGCTAAAGATTATCTAAATTGGAAACTTCCAAGACCCAAACAATGAATAAGGCTATTAATTCTGACTTCAGCTGGCTCATCCATCTTTGGATGTAGCCCACTGGATATTGCAGACCAACTCTGTTTGCAGAGGGAGCATGTGAGGCGTATTCTGCTGGATACTGCAAACACTATGCCTGCAGTTTTGAGAGTCTCATGGTCAAATGTAAACTCAGAAATTACCCTTCAGTACCTCTTCCTTAATTAACTACACTGCAATGAAAATGACAAATAGGAGTCTATTTTATTTCAGTGGCCAGGGTGGGGTGGTGAGGGTGTGAGGGTGGAATAGGCGTCCCTTTATTTCCTGTTAGCAAGAGCTGTATTCTAAAAGTAAGTGAGTAAAGCAGTTGCAAAGAAAACTAAGACATTCCTTACCCTGTTCATCACAGATATATCTATCATTTCTGATATATGGATAAAATAGGAGGGATTTCTGGTTTTCAAAAAACTGCTTGTTGTTCTATACCAGTGGGGTGTGTACCTTTGTGAATAGGAAACCTGCAATTCCAGTGTGTGCAGTTTTATTGCATTCAGAATTGCTGAAAATAATTAGCTACAATACCAATTTCCCTTCTGGAGCTAAAAAGCAGGTTGAAAGCAATGATGTTATTAAGAATACTTCCCAAGCAGTAAATATAGCTTTCTAATAATGCATAATGGCAGGCTAGACATCTACATTTGACTGAAATAAATAAATGTATCACTGCATATTCTGTTTCAGTGAAAATATACATCCATCCATCCTACATGCAGCAAATGTGATGTATAGAAAACATTTTTCAAAACACATAATTCTTTCAGCAATCAGTTCCTAACCTTCACTTTGCTCCCAAAGTATTAAAAACAAAACACTGCATGAAATATTGCTGATGCTCTGTTATGCATCTTGATCTACTAAAAGGCTAGAACACTTTGTATATATTTTATATAGGTGTAAAAAACACTGGATCAAAGCCTACATCCTAGAAACAATGAGACTCTCACTGATGGGTTAGTTGTTAATTCATTGATAAGGGACTGGCGATCTTGCTGACATTCAGTATTTGGTCCCCATCAAAAATATGAGTCAGTTGTTGTGGAGCTACATTATCAGCTGGACTATTGCCCTCGGCCCTGAAGCATGCTACTTCCATGCTCCCCGACAGCAAAGCATACGGTCTAATAAGCACAGACGAGGGTTAACGTTTAATACTCTCTGCTCTTGAGGTAGTTAGTGTTTACCTAATGCCCTGCTGAGTGAAAACTTTATGAGGTGTATGTGTCCAACACTTCCCATACAGAATAAATACAACCATTAATGTTCCTCTTGGCACATACTAATTACACTTCATATTTATAAAGGCTGTACCATATAACAACTTTAATGATGATATGTTTTGAGATGAGACCAGCAAGAGAGGGTGGTGGCAAAGGCTGAAAGAGTCATAGATTTTGCAAATTTTATTTTTTTGGGGAACCCCAGTGATACAGGCTGACTCACCGTAACATCAACTCCGTGTGTTCAAACAAGAGCTCGGCCTCTTGGGAGAAGAACCAGGTAGCCTGACCCTGCAAACCACAGCTCCCGCATTACTTTGGGTAAGAAATTTTAATAAAAATACACACTTTTTAAAGGAAGATTAGACCATCAGATTAAATAATTTGACTCCTGATATAAACGTCAGATGAAAAGCCCTAGACAGGTGAAAAGCCCTAGACAGATGAAAAGCCCTAGTCACCTAGAGGTGATGTCACTTCCAAGTGACATCACCTCTAGGCTCACATTCACTGGTCATCTCCCATCTGCCTACAGGCTGATTTTGACTCAGCATCGCACCTGGGTTCATGGTGAGTTGCCTTTTCCTAATCCATTTTCTTTACCAGGGTATGTAATGGTAGGACAAGGGGTAACAAATTTAAACTAAAAGAGGGGAGATTTGTATTAGATATAAGGAAAAAAATGTTCACTATCAGTGTGGTGAGGCACTGGAACAGGTGCCCAGAGAAGCTGTGGATGCCCCATCCCTGGAGGTGTTCAAGACCAGGTTGGATGGGGCTTTGGGCAACCTGGTCTAGTGAAAGGTGTCTCTGTTCAGGGCAGGGGGTTTGGAACTAGATGATCTTTAAGGTCCCTTCCAACCCAAGCCATTCTATGATTCCCAACCATGCCTTGTGTTAGGCACTTCCATATGTTTTCTCACATAGTCCTGATCTGTTAAGGGAGCATTAGTGTGACTGATGTGGCTCATCAGGATATAGTACTTCATTGGCTTGGATGTGGTTTACAAAGTTTGTCAGGTGCAGTGCAGATGCACCTATTGGTGAATTTCATCAGAAGGACACCACGTGGCTGACAAAGGTGCCTTCTAACGATCAGGTAGCCCATTGTTATAATTTTATAATATGTTTATGATTTCTACTTGCTTTTATAATAATCATAATTTAGTAAGTTATAACTCGAAAGAACTTCACTATGTAATGAAAAAGGTGGTCAGTGAACAGCTTAGGTGCACTGCGATAAGTAGGCTTCACCCTCTCCAATGACATTTAACACTCTCTCCACTTCAAAATAGATCAGGGTGTTAGCTCATATCTCCATGACTTTTCTGAGCTTAGAAGTTTTAGGTATTGCTTTCCATCTGACAAGAAAGACAGATAAGAAAATGTCTTTATTCAGAAAATCAGCACCAGGCACAGCTTTTCGGTGTGGCTTTATTTCCTTCTCTTTCAGGTTTTGAAGGTTGTATCACCAGACCTGATAAATAGTAAATCTGTTATGAGAAGACATTCAGCACGGGGAACATCAACAGCATCAATACTCCTGGCTTAAAACAAAACAAAAGCTCTCCAATAATTAGAGCTGTTTTCTTATGTAATTAAACCAACCAACTCATTAGCATTAACCATACTACACATTCTAATGATCCAATTTATTTTAAACTACAGATCCAAGCAGATCTGAGATAGATAAGGCCACCGTATCCTAGTTCTAAAATAATTCCCAATTTAAAACAACCTTCTAGGCAGTTTCTGCCACATCAGACCACGTCCTGTTACAAATGGACTTACTCAGTAGACCAGACCAATTCAACATGAAGGAATTAGAGAGAGGACTTACAAGCTTTTGACTCAGTTTGTTCTTTATGGGCATTTGCTGAACTTAATTTAAATGTATCTAAGGACTAAAAAGCAAAACTGTTTTGGAAAATGAACTCTTCCCTTTGTGTTACGGATTTGTCTCTCTCCTAAGGGTAGCATCTGGCAGATTGTATGATACGTCACGCCGGAGTGCAGCTCCTGCATATTTAAGAGGCAAGCTGTAATTACAAAGGCAAAGTTTAGGGGATGGTTTCTTTTGAGACAGCACTTTAATCCCAAACACCAGCCAGATTTCTTGGCCTTCCTTGGCTTTATCACTTCAGACACATTCCCTGTAGTTTTATATTGCATCCAGAAAGTGACCGTGCTTGCGTGATGGTGCAGTGATCTGTCTGTGCTCCGAGCCCCAGGGCCCCAGGGCAGATGACCTGTAAAAGCTGTGTGTCTACATTAACACAATGATGGGCCTGACCTGCTTCTGCTTGGAGCCACTCTAAAATGGTCAAGGGGTTTTGGTCAACTCAAAGCAAAGGCAGAACACAGTCGTGTCTTCATAAAGCATGTTGTGCAGTGTCACTGGCTGCCACACCAGACTCTCTCCTTCCAGGCAACTCCAGTGTTTATCGGTGATCTTTGTTAGGAGAGGATTTTGAGTTTAAATCCGATAAGCTTAAGTTATCTTTAAAGAGGAAGGTCATTTGCTGTGATCAGATGAGATGGCAGACACTTGCCTTTCAGAGGAGTTCCATTAAATGAAAAAATAAACCTCTTATTGGTAAGAAAGTTTGCTCCAGATGCTAAAAATCTACCTCCTGGTATTGATTCTGGACACACTCAGTAGAAAGATTAATTTAAATGTTTACTGTATCTAATCGTTCATTACGTGCATCTGGATGTTTCATAAAGCAATTTACCTTAGGTAGAGAAAGATCAAGCGGTAGAGATGCAAACTATATATAACTTCTATGCAAGAGCATCAGAACATGACATTAATCTCCTTTGTAATTTCCTTTGCTCCCACTTTTGTCATACAAAGTGACATCCCCCACAGCAACTGGATGATTTATACTTTGTAGGGCAATTCTTAACTATCTTTAATATTGGTGCGGTAGCTCATCCATCTTCAGGCAAATGATATATGCAAGATTATTTATTCAGGGTAGGCACTGAATCATTAAAAAAAGGCTCATTCCTAATTAAATGCAGCATATCTGTGTTTGCCTCTCTGGTGTCAAGTAAATAATGTGTGTCCATCATGAGAATATGCAACCCCACTAAATAAATGGACTCTGAAGTCTTATGGTGAAATACCACTCGGAAGCAGAATAAGGACTTCAAAAAGAAAACTAAAGGGAACTTAAACTCCTATTTCCACAATATAGAATTTGATATGAGTACTGTGGCATGATATTAGAAAAGCAGCTCCAATAAAATAAACATATCTAATCTATTCTAGTCTAATAGAGTGTCAAAGATTTTTATGTGGACTACATGAAGGGCAGCATTAAGGTTTGCCCTTATCCACATATTAAAACCTGAATAGAAAATCATAGAATGGTTTGGGTTGGAAGGGAACTTAAAGATCACCCAACTCCAATCCCCTTGCCATAGGCAGGGAAACCTCGCACCAGACCAGGTTGCCCAAAGACCCATCCAGCCTGGCCTTGGGAATCCACAGCTTCTCTGGGCACCTGTGCCAGTGCCTCACCACCCTCTGAATAAAGAATTTCTTCCTTGTATCTAATCTAAATCTACCCACTTTTTGTTTAAAGCCATTACTCCTTGCCATATTGCTACACTCCCTGATAGAGTCATATAAAAATATGTTTTATTGACTTCCTTAGTATCACTGTGCTTATGATAGACTTGAAATTTCCTTGAATATTTGTATTTGTCCAAACAAGACATTTTTTCCTCAGCTAAGCAAAGGTTTGAAGCAAAATTAAACTAAGCATGTTTAAGAAAAAAGTGTAAAAGCCAGTGGGTAAAAGGATTTGCCAATGAAATTTATTGCTGGGAGTGAACAAAAAGATTTCTGAAGTGGCCAAAGTTTATTTTCTAGAGCATATCTGGTTTGATGGCTTTCCAATGAGGAAATCTTGAACTAAAACTGTTTTCCTAGGGCTGTGCATTATGTGTGAAAAAGGAAAAGGGGGAGCGATGTCTACCATTTCTTGGCTTTAAATTGACAAATGCCTCTTTTACTAACCAAAACCAAACCCACACCCTTGCCAAATAAAATATTACTATTTCTTGCTTAGACACTAGGAAACAAGGACACAGACAAAAATATTTTTCCCTGTTCATAAAATGAAGATCTGAGAATACAACTCCACAGTGTGACTCCCAGAACACTTTATTCTCAAACACCATACAGTATATCTTGGGAAACTAGCATAGGAAAGAAAAATCTCTGGCATAGGGAAGAAAAAAAAATTGAACAGGGAGAAAAAGGCAACAACAACATCAGCAGGGAGTCCCGGAGCCTTCTGGAGCTGATAAAGAAACTTATCCTTTGCGAAGAGTCATAAACCTATTCTAAGACAATGTAGATGAGGGAATGGAGATGTGCAATGTACTTCTGAAGTCTTTGGGAATAGCATTCCCTGTAACATAGGGACATGAGAGAAAAATGATGTGATTCCAGGGGAAAGGATGGGGTGGTGGGAACACAATACTTCCTCCCAGTTGAGCAGTGAGGTAGTTTCCTGCATGTTAGTTAGCATTTTCTGAGGCCAACACTGGAAGGACTTGAGGAGCATGCTTCCCTAACTACTTTTTGTTGTACAGGGCAGCATTGAAAAAAGCCTTGAAAAGTCAGGATACATGGTGTCTGCTGCTTACTCCTCAGCCCAGTCCTCTTGGTCATTCACAGAAAGAACCAGACTACTCTGAAGTGACATGTCAAATCCAAATCCATAGTTACCTGCCATTTCATTGTCTTCTAGATGTTCACAGATATTTCCATTACTTTTCATGCTTTTTTTCTATTTATTACCATGTTCTTATAGCAAGGCTCTTCCACAGTATAACACTCTCAGTACTTCAAATTCCTCTATAGTGACAGCAACAAAGACAGAAAATGTCATCACCGCTAAGCTCAGGGCTGTCTTGACCACTTTCTTGTTTTCCTGTGATTCATTTATTCTCAGGACAATAGTGCTATCTATCTCATTTCACACCCTGGTGATTGCCTCCTTTGGGGTGAGCTGTCAAGCCTCCTCCCAGCCTTCATTTTGGCAGGCCAACAAGCCAATTAGCTATAGGAGTGCTAGAATTAAATCTACATCTACCTAAAATCAGAGATGAGACACAGGTGGAGAGAAAGTTGGCAATAGTCTAAGGAATTCTGGGATAGCAGTGGAGGGCTGCCAAAACACAGGCTCAAACATGCAGTTTTAAAATATTTGCCCTTGGGTTTTGGTTAAAATGTTCATATTCGATTGCCTGCCCCAAATAAACCTATATGCACTGAGAGGAGGTTCTAGTAATTTTAAAGCACATTTGGCTACCTTGTGCTGAAATCTAAGAAAATAGAAACCAATGGTCTTAGAAGCCAAGCAAGCCTCAGCTTGGTCTGATATCAAAGTCATGGAGAGATTGTTACAACCTTCAGTGTGTTTTGATTGAGAGCAGCCATCGTCAATCCCTGCTATGAGGTGAACAGAGAAAACAAGGACAGAAAGAAGTAAAATTCAGCCCGCTATACTGAAAAATACGCCCCAGTCATTATGTAAGTGTCAAGTGTGGAACAAATTACGACAGATTTTTCTTCCACGGGAATTACCCAAATAACTTTTCTCTTTGAGAAGTTTGGGTTCATGTTTTGTGACATTTTCCTTTCTTTTACAGGAATTGCCTCAAATATAAATTGCGTGCCTAAAGAAAAAAAAAATCAATCAGAGCATAATAACTTATTCAATAGTATAGAGCAGTGCTGCCAGTGAAAATTGATAAAGGAATAATCAGAGTGCATTAGACCCCATCCTTCCATGAATTACATGAATGCAGCTCTTGATGTACCAGAGACAGTTTTGATACTCCAGGTTCTATTAAAAAAGCATGAGTCCAAATCTCCTCCTATATTAATTTTATGCCATGGTTATTTCACACATTTTAATGAGAGCACTTTGCTTTTACACCAGTGACAGAGACACAAGAAACAACTTCCAGAGAAAGTCTCTCTCTCCCCCCTCTCCCTCCCAATGGGAAAAGCTATAGCTTGGATATAATAATTTTCAGAAACAGAGAAACAGGAGTCTTTTCTTTTTTGGAATGATGGTCTACAATACCATAAAGACAAATAACGGCCACTGAGCAAGGTTCATTTATTATAGTGACAACAAAACACAGACCTGAAATCCCTCCCCAGTTTAAAACAAATAAACAAACCTAATCAAAACATGTACCCTAACCCGGGTTAAATTAAATTAACTTTTAAAAGATAAGAGTAGGGATCTGAAAGGGCAGGTTTCCTCCAGAACTATTTAGCTTTGGTTGTTGCTTTTTTTTTTTTTTCTTCCTTTTTTTTTTGTTTTCTTCTTTTTGTTTTCTTTTTCTTTTTTTTCTTTACCCTTCATTCAGTCTGCATCCTGAAGAAGGTCTCTCTGCTAATAAGGTTACTCATTCAGCCCTTCTCACCTCCTGTAATTTGCCTAAATTACGGAAGGCAAATTAAGCCAGCTCAAAACAATATTAACAGACTGCTGCTACCATCGTAATTAAATCACAGCAGATGCAAAGGGACAATGGAGATTTGGTTGTAAATATATCAAGTGGTTCTGATGACAGTAATGCATTTTATTAGGGCAAACTATCATCATTTTTATGATCTAATGCACATTTACCCTTTTCTTGCCCTTCAATCACCAGGTAGCACATAAGGTAAATTGGATTCTTGCATGCTAATGTGTTTTTTTCCTAATTAACTGATATTAAGATTACATTTTACATTATATGGTGGTTGCTCTTGCACCCATTCCAGGTGCTGTCAATATGGGAAAATTACTGTTTTCAAGAGGTATCAGTGTCCTGCACTGCTACATCACCAACAGCCTCATATAATGGGCTCCACAAGAAACATGTGCACTGAGCTCTGCCTGTCCTTCCCCTGAGCAGCTGTGAATCTCAGTGTCCTGAGACAGACCTCAGGAGGAGTCCCCTGGAGGAAGCTGTGTTGGAGTAATGCTGGGACCATGAGGAGCACAGGCCAGCATCTTCTCATCTGGGAAGAGGCATGAACCCAGATTATCAGCAATCCCTGGAGATGTGCATTAATTAACAGTAGGTTGCTGCCTCGTCCAGCCAAAATTTAAAAGCATGAAATAGGATGTTTCATGTCCTATTTTTATTTCCCATAAAAAACAGCTACCGGAGTTTGCCATCAAGGAGGGATGGTTTTCACCTTGAAAACTCAAGTAACTCAAGTGAGGAAGTCAGGGGAGGCAAGGGGAAGAAGTTCCACAATGAAGATGATTATAATTTCACATAAGACCCTGTGAAAATTGATTTAATGGCACCTTAGAATACATGGACTTGGATACCTTAGGAAAGTGCGTGCTTGGTGGCTCCTTGGTGCCCTCCTCTTTTGGGGTCCGCTCCAAGGAATCCTTCTCTTACCATGTTTTCAGGCCAGGTGCTGCAGGGTTAGCAGTGGACCTGAGCACTGCTGCACTCCAAATCCTGACCAGGAGGGAGCACACGATACGGTGTTTATACCTGCAGTTTACTGTAGGGTTATCAGACATAACTCATCTCTTTGGGTATTTACCAGACTACTGCAGTGTGGGTGGCTGACCTTGGAGATATCAGTGATTTTCTCATTCCCATAGGGCTCTGGGGTTTACTCGATGCTGATATCCTTCATTTGATTTCAGCCCCTTTGGCTTTCTGTGACACCTAGTCTTCACATCTCTACTAGCTCAAATTTGAGAAATAAAATCAGCTCAGCAAAAACAAGGCTCTTTTCCTTAGCTTGCAGCATCAATCAAAGCAAACAAGGGGAAAAGAAGTGGAAACGGAGTGTGACATCTGGGGAAAAGCTTTGCTTTGATCTCTCTTGATATTGTTGGCTACAGCTAAAGGGGAAAACACAATTCTTTCTTTACTCTCTGGTACGTAAAGTAATTGTTTTGAATAAAGGCAGTAGTTGGATGCCTACATCTAGCAGCCTATGCTGGGGAACAATGCTGTGATCCTGATGTGGTACAGACCACAGAAGACAGCTTATCTGATGGGAAGACTTAATTAATAAGTTATGTTCATCCAGACTGAATATTAGTTATAAATTGTCCAACAAATCTTAATTATGTCAGAGGGGCTGCAGATAAGGAAATGATTTAAATAGTGTAGAGACCTCCCATTGCATTCTTCCTCCTATTACAATACTATATGTGCTGGCTAATTCACCTGTATATCTGTATATCATATTCATTGACTGGATTAAATACAAAAGACCTAATTTTTACAGTGATAATTATCTCTTCAGTGTTATGCATGCAGATGTAATTAATAATTGCAGTCCAGGAGAAAGATAGCCATACTGTCTTCTCAGGTTTGATCTGCTGATGTGAAGATCTGAGCGGCTTGCGGTGGTAGAAGGGATGCATGAAAACATCCTAGATAACAGTACACTTTTTATTATAACAACTTTTCCTGTCACAATGTGATAGGACCTGTAATCAGAAGAAGACTTGTCTTGTAATCAGAATGAACAGAGAAGATGTTTTGATCGTAGGTGACGTCTGAACTCTCAATTATGAAGTTTTGTGACCTACAAAGCATGTTTTTTGCTTTTAAGGCCAAACAGCAGCTTTTCCCCTGGACCGAATGATGGCTTTGCCAGTCTAACCTAGGGGCTTAGACAAATAAAAATGCCATTTGCCAGGTTGTTCTTGCCACACCCTGTACAGTCAAATCCTCTATCCCCATATAGTCAGAGAATTCAGATGCATCCATGACTTGGATGTTTCTGTTTTCAGACAAAAATGCAAACATTCAGCTTTCAAGAGTGTGACAATCTGTGCTTTGTGCAGATCTCCACATGAGAACCAGAACACAACAGAGGAATGCAGCTACCCATGTCTGGAGGAGCGTATCACACCTCCAGAGTATGCTACATTCAGGCCTGCCACTCATCTCAGTTTCCGTGGTGTCTTGGTTGGCTAGAAAACCCTGTTCTTTCTTACCATATGGTGATCTGAATCTGGTTCATCACACTGACATTACCTGCCATGGGACTGTATGCTGTTTTATGTGCTGGCAATCTGTGGAAACCAGAGACACCACGGTGTCCTACAGACAGGCTACCTATCACCCGGTTTCCACTTATCTTCAAGCTGCCCTGTGAAGCTTATTTGTTGTTCTAAACAATTTGGGTTAATACAGAAAATAAATGCACAGAGAAGATACTTTTATGTCACTACATATGCAATAATGTCTCTAGCTAGTTTCTTTTTCTGTGGCCTAACCACTAAGAAAGGAAAAGAAAAATAGAAGAAGAAATACCTTAACAAAAAACTGTGGAATCACGGCACGCATCTGTCTTTAAATCTTGCTAATGTGACAGGCATTGAAGTAATCATTTTAAAAGTTTTTATTATTATTATTTATTATTTATTTATTTTTGATTGCGTGGTACAACTTCAAGCAGCAGAAATGGGATATTTTTCAACTGCTGTTCTGAACATTTCAGAACTTGAGGAGCATTCGATCTTGATCCAAAGATGCATCGTGGTCTATGTCACTAGCAAATGATGAATTAAAACCTGACATCTAGTTTTGAACTTTGTGCTTGGACAAACTGCAGTGGTCCGTGTCAAAATCATACAGCAGATTCCATTTCATCTCCAGTCTCAGGTCTCTCCCCCTCTCAGAACAGGGATTTTTGTTACTGGATTAAAGCAAAATTCACTGGAGTTACCCAGGTGACTGAGAAACAAAGTGATTATTACTAGTTTTTCTATATTAGCAAATTGCTTCTTTTTAAAATATTTCTCAGGAAGGATGGAAGGATTTTTTTTTTTTTTTTTTTTTTTTTTTTTTTTTTCAGGTCCCTAAAGTAAACCCAGCAGTTCTAAAGGGGGTGCTAGTACTTATATTTATGATCTGACAAACCTTATACAGCAGAAGATTACATCTGTCTATATTTTTTGGCTGATTTGTGGGAGCTGATACCAACAGAAATCAAATAGCTAACTTCTGAGAATGCCTCCTTTTGGTTTATTGTCTCATTTTGTTTTATGAATGCAGTCTTCATAGCTTTTTTATTCAGTCTTTTCATGTTGTGGTGCCTGCTTCTCTACCTATTCATGTCATCATTTACACTATAAAATCCAGGGGTTCTCTCTGGCCATAAAAATATCCTCATACAAAATTTGTGAACCTCCACAAAATGAATTTAAAATAAAAACAATAATAAAAAACTCATGCATTTATAAACAAATCGGTTTGTGCTTTCCTGTACTGTAAAAAAACCAATAATATAAAAGAAACAATAAAAGTGAAAGAGGATAAAATCCCACTCTTGTCTCAGTTGCTAGCCTTCTGTGTAACCAGCAAAGGAGTAAATCTCTCCAGCAGAGGAAAACCCATACAGGGACTGCATATGCAAGCTTCTGCTCCGGAGAAAGCACTTCTTGAATATAAGGAGGACACTGCAAGAGAAAAGGACAGTGGAACTGAAATCTTATACCAATTTTTATTCAACATATAATCTCACAGGTCAAAGGGTATGAATGCACACAGGCTTAGGAGGAATGAAGAAGTGGGAAGGAGTAAAATATAATTTTTTCCTGGGTAAAATACAAGTACCCTCAATATAGGTTTCCTTCCCCTCCTCCCATGAGCACAAATTCTATCAGATCTTTTCTGAACCTCATTTGATTGCCGGCAGTCCTCCATGCCTTTTCCTCCGGAGGCCTTGCACATAGGCACATATTCCAGCTTTTGTTTGCTGTGTCTGTGCCTTCTATTTTTCAAAGCTAATAGGCATGCCTGGTGTTTTCTATTATTTTATATTCCGGAGAAGTTTTTCAGTAAAAACCTCGTGAAAAATTGCAGTACGCAGCTTTAATTCACAAGCTGCAGGTTGTCCCATGGAATTACAGGCCTATGATTTTGTTCATTTGCCCAAACAGAATATGCTCCGTGTAAGGCAAGGATGTCAAATGCACTCAGAGAAAAATGACAAACACAACTTTTAGCCATGGTCTTCATCTGTAAAGTTTGAGCTTCATATTACACTCAGTAAACAATCTGTCTTTAAACTAATTATAGACCACTTGCTCATGCAAATTGCAATATCCCAAGTGGAGCATACCATTACAGTAATTGCATTTACAAATGATGTGAGCATGCCTTAGTCTTTTGGGAAACGTTTTTTTTCCTCCACCTTCATTAATCTTAAGATTCAATGCTCTGTTGAGACGAAAAGCCTGTTCACACCTCTGGCTCTGCATGACAACCCTCCATCAATCCACGTTGGAGAGCTGCCCCGTGAAGCGGCAGGAGAAGTGGGCATTCACTGGTGATTCTCCAGATCCAGCTACTGCCCCTGGTGTGGCCGTTCACGTCTGAGTGGTAAGTGAATATAAAATGCCCTCAAGTGAAATGGGAACATTTTACACCTCCTCTGTTCTCAAAGAAATTGCATAAGAAGAATGACAGCATAAATATGAAGATGTAGTTAAAAAAAAAAAAAAAAAAAGTCTGTAATTTTGGGAAAAAAGAGGTGCAGGTGAATAAGGTTGCAAAATAAACAGAGATTATATCGCTTTCCCATCATTTCCCAGAGATTATTATCACTTTCCCATCACCTTTCTTCTAACATTTATTTTTGAGAATTAAAAATCTCTTTGCAAATACAAGTAGTAACAGAGAGAAAATTACCTCATAAGCCAGTTTACTGCCTCCAAATCTTTCTGGAGAGAAAGCCCACAACCATTTAATACATAGAATGGGAGTTCAGGATAAGAGGATAAGAGGAATAAAATATCACATTAGGAAGGCATTTTGCATGCATAAAATGTAATATGATGTATGGAATTTAGACATGCTTTCAGCAGAGACTCCATAGCTTCTTCCAGAGCTGTGATGAAGATGTGATGG
The DNA here is from genome assembly GCF_011077185.1 of Oxyura jamaicensis. NCBI lineage: Eukaryota > Metazoa > Chordata > Aves > Anseriformes > Anatidae > Oxyura > Oxyura jamaicensis. The sequence continues at coordinate 151,366,980 of NC_048894.1, read as the reverse complement.
TCCAAGAAGCCAGCTCTAGGAAGATTTCCCTGATCTTAGAGATAAAACTCTAATTCCAATAAATGGTGTCTTAGAGTTAGGAAAAAGGATAGGGACAGTTTAATTATATACACTAGACTGATATAACTGTGTATATTTTAGAGAGGTTCTGCTAAGGTATTTGCAGCAGAAAAATGAGCTGTTGAATCTGATAGAAATTTCCTTTCCTTCATGTGGGGGGTGAAACTTCCAAAAAGGGACCTGACTCCATCCCAACAACTTTGTAGCCACATCAGCTCCTACCACAAAGTCAAACAGAGTGCGGGGTGCTTGCAAGGTAGAAAAAAAAAACAAAAGAAAAGAAAACATTAGGAACTATTAAGGCTGCTGGGGATATCCAAAAGGATTAAATGAAATCACAACGGCAAGTGCATGGAAAGCCAAACAAGATCTTAAGCAGTCTATAGCTTAATGGCATATCCCCTGAGTGATGGGAGACACTGTTATTCATAGAGAGAGCTCAGAAATATGCTAATTTATTTTGGAGGAAGTCAAGGCAGAAAGGGGAGATGCTTTCAGCGAGTAAATCTCTCTGAAGCTTTCCCTGAGAGGCAGATAAGCAAATGAGATTGATTGTGAAGCTCTGTGGCAGCAAACAGAGTGGTGGGTAGAATAGTAAGCAGGGAGGACAATGGTCTGCAGGTGCCCTAAGCAAGACAGTCGGGGCAAAGTAACCCTGGCTATGACATTTTTAGCTGCCACAAAGAATTAGAAGAGATCTGTCTTTTGGCAGGGCTCGTGGGACCAGCCAGGGCACCAGGGTATAGGATGTTTCCCAGCTGTAGTCGGCAGTGGGAATTTGCATCTCCAGTGCTTATGGCTGCTGGGTAAGGTGCTGGGGCTGCTTTCACAGTAGCATTGTGAATAAATGTTAAGAGCTGTTGGGAGGACACTGTTATTCATGTAAAGCTGCTCTTAATCAGTTCAAAGAAGCTGCAAAATTAGCCTCCCCTAGGACAGCGGCTGAATGAATGTGGCACAGAGGACATGAAGAGGATTGTTTGGTCAAGTCAGTATGGGACACGGGCTTGAAATGCTGCAGTTTCATTCCCAAGAAGGGAAAGCAATACATTTAAATACATCTGGATCTGAATTCTTATTATCCCAATAATTCCCTTTCCTCCCAGCCTCCATTATCAGCACTGACACATGGAGAAAATATAAGTATAATCCTGATGTGTCTGCATTAGTGAGATCTTTGCCATGGACTTTGGAGTAGAGGAGTCACTGAGCTATCCCATGTGCAGAGGGTCCTCTGCTGCTCAGAAAGGCTCAGAAAACAGAGACTGGGCAGCTCTCAATTTATCTCAGGTTAGCTTGGCTCCTGGATCAGCCACCCATGCAGCTCCTGGAGCACTACTGAGGCCTTGCAGGACCTGGGCAGAGAGCACCTCGCCGGCCACCCACAGGTGGTGGTGGAGACACTTCTGCAGGAGGTGTCCTCAGGCTTGAGGGTGCCATTTGTATTGGGTTTACCTGGCAAGGTTTTGTCAGTGGAGGGACTGCAGGGGTGGTTTCTGTGACGAGAGCCCAGAAGCTGCCCTATGTGAGATAAGAACCAGTTCAAGCCAGTGAGAGAATCAGATCTGCAGCCCCCAGGGTGAGTGCAGCAGGAGGGCAGGAGGTGCTCCAGGCATGCAGCAGCAGTTCCCCTGCGGCCTGTGGAGAGGCCCCTGGTGGAGCAGGCTGTCCCCCTGCCACCCATGGGTCCCACATGGAGCAGATCTCCATGCTGCAGCCCATGGAGGAGCCCCCGGTGGAGCAGGTGGATGTGGCCTGGAGGAGGCTGCGGCCCATGGAGAGCCCCCGCAGGAGCAGGCCCCGGGCTCGAGCTGCAGCCCGTGGAGAGGAGCCCACGCAGGAGCAGGGGGTCTGGGGGGAGCTGCCGCCCGTGGGGGACCCGTGCTGGAGCAGTTTGCTCCTGGGGGATGGACCCCGTGGGACGGAGCCGTGTGGGAGCAGTTCCTGAAGAGCTGCTGCCTGTGGGCAGCCCCACAGGCTCAGTTTGGGAAGGACGGCATCCCGTGGGAGGGACCCCATGGGGAGCAGGGGCAGAGAGGGACCGTGAGGGAGCAGCAGAGACAAAGAGGCAGGGACTGACTGCAGCCCCCATTCCCCGGTCACCTGAGCTGCCTTTGGGGAAGAGAGAGAACAGGGTGGATTGGGAGAAGGTATTTTTAATTTGCTTTTAGTTTCTTGCTGCTCTAGTCTGTTAGTAATATGCAATAAATTATATTAATCTCCCTATGGTGAGTCTGTTTTGCCTGTGATGATAATTGTTGAGTGATCTCCCTGTCCTTATCTCAACCCTTGAGCCCTTTCAATCATATTTATCTCCCCCTTTCTCTTTGAGGAGGTGGAGTGAGAGAATGGTTGTGGTGGAGCTCAGCTGCCCAGCAGGATAAAACCACCACACCGCGCACTCAGGAACTGACACTCCCCCAGCATGGTGAGACATGATACCTCCATGCACAAGAGCCCTCTAGACATTAATTTCTCTGCAAAGACCCACGCATCCCTGCCTCAGAGTCCTTTTGTGTAGCCAGACCAACAGAAAGCTGTTATAAATATACTGGGCAACTCAGATCAGACTGTGCCAGTACCTAAGCAGTCTCAGAGTGACTTGTGCATGTACAATATAAAGATTCAAATATGCCATTTACTTCATTTCAATCAAGTATTTCTCTCCAGGACGTAAAACATTAAATAAAAGCTGCTGTAATGCCTGGGGTACTCAGTTTCTCTAATGGTATAAAGCAGACCAGCCTCTTTGGGATTTTTCTAATTGACAAGAAGGTGATTAAATGGAGAACGGTGAGACAGGAAGTGCCCTAGGTGTTAAATACTTAAAGCTGGTTTGTGCCATTGTGAGTAAATGGAATCAATGCTCTGTATCATTATTTAAACACTATAATTAAATTTGGAAATTCAGGTGCTTAATGTTCCCTCTGGCCCACAGCCAGAACAATTGCGGTCAAGGGAGAGGGGCCCAATAAACCAGCAAGACAGCTCAGGTGCACTGGAGATCAGAGGAGAAATTAGTTCCAGGGTACTAATTGAAATCAGTGGACTTAAAGCAAGGCCCAATCAATCTCAGGGATCTGAGCAAGGCTTGCTCCCATTTTGTGCCGTTTTGGAGAGATGATTTCTGGCACTTTGTGCTTCCACCTCAAAGGTCACTTTAAAAAGGAATTGTTATATAGGAGCCAAATGGGACAGAAATGCAAGACGGAGCTTTTATGCAGGACCACCAACAACTAGAGCTTGTGTGAGGATCTCACTGCAGCTCTCAAGATGCTGTGGCAGTGGTCCTAGCCCCACTTATCCCCTGGAACTTTAGTGACCAGCAATATATTTTTCTCTCTCCATAGTCTGTCCCATGCAGTTTTGTCATCCCCTTTGGAGAAGTCCTAAACTTGTGTGGTCGTCCATCATCTCTGCTGAAGTGCTACCCTCACTGCTACCCAGGGGAGGATTTGGCACTGAACTTTCTCTCGGATCACTGTTGCTCTCTGCAACATCATCAAAGCACAGGTGCTCTGAAAACATCTTTAAGCTTCCTTTTTGTTAAAAAGAAGAGAGAGGGACTGCTGCTTCTCACAGCAGAGCCTTGCTCCTAGAAGGACCTACTTTTGCCTCTGAAAATATTGTCACTGCTCTTAGGTGGCCCTTAAGCACTTTTTTGCATGCTCCCCTGGGAGGGACATTAATGACAATCTCCTCTTGGCACCTCTTCACTTCAGTCCTTATGTCTCTGAGCTGATCGTTCAGGTAAGGCCCATAGCCCAATGGCTTGGAAAGTAGACATGGTCTAAATTGTACTATACTAATTAAAACAATTTTTATCCTTTCTTTAGGTGAATATACCCATAACATCAGGCTAGAGAGGGACTATCGTGTCACCTTCTCTAAACACTGCTTTCTACTTAAGGCATTTTCCTACACAACATGAATATTGGGTTCAAGCCCCCATTTTTTTTTTTCATGTCAGAGAGTGGGGGCATCATGGCAAGATTTCTGCCTCCATCATGTAATTTAATCTTGGTTCCCTATAGGCAGACCAGTGGCTGGAGACTGATGCCAATGAAATCTGTATTGGTAATGAATTTTCATTGACAAGGCTGGCTGGTCACTGGAACAGATTGCAAGATTTTCCAGCTGTGAAGTCTTCAAATTAAGAATGAGAAATTTCTTGGAATGTAGTGGTTAGGCAATTAACTGAGATGAGTGGAGAAGTAAATGAGTAAAAGGTGCCTGATAGTAGGATAAAGTCAAATTAACAGATTGAACAGTCCTGTCCAAACCGCATCAGTGACAATCCATGGTTTATGCAAAGGGGTTTTGCAGCCACTATTTTTTAAATTTATGTATTTTTCTTATGTTTTATTTTAAGAATAATAGCTAAAGATAATTGGTACCAGGGTTTTAAAAGCAAACTTCATCTTATGTGTAACCCCAGGACACAAAGTGATCCAATCATATTTATACTACTTCTGGCAAAATTGTACCTCCCATTCTTGAAAAATAATATCTTGTAACAAAATTTGCAAGTGACTTTCTCATTTTCAACTGACAAATTTTAAGGTCGGGCTCAATAATCTGTCATTGATGAGGTCTTTAATAATTTTGTAAGAATTGGGAAAATTGGGTCATCAGCAGTTTTCAATGTGTTGTCCTACCATAGTTGCATTCAGAGGAATAAGTGTCCTCATTTAAGTTGTATTTTTCTTAGCATATTTTAACAGGTATATCTGTCTTGGCAATCCACTCTAGGGAAAAAGAAAATAAAGATCAAAGAAAATTACAATGTGAAATGCAAAAAGATACCTTCGAGCAGTTTCTATAAAGATGAGATTGTCTACTAGAGATGATCTTTAGAGTAGTTTCCATGGTACGTGCAAACAACCTTAATGCGAAATTATGTCCGAAGCTCTTTCAGTGCTCTTTGGCAATCCACTTTAGGGAAAAAGAAAGTAAAGATCAAAGAAAATTACAATGTGAATTGCAGAAACACTCCTTCAAGCACTTTCTATAAAGATGAGATTGCCTACTAGAGATGATCTTTAGAGTAGTTTCCATGGTACGTGCAAACAACCTTAATGTGAAAATATGTCCGAATCTCTTTCAGATGCTCTCTTATCTAAAACAAGCAGACATACATGGCTCTTTCCCACTGCCACCTTAGTTCACAAGCGAAAGTTGAAATTAGCAACAAGAAGGGCAAAACCAGTCCCTGGGTAATCCTGCTTTCCAAGAGGATTTCAGTTTTACAAGATACTGTGTAAATCCTACAGAACATAGACATGGGGACAATTAAGATGTTACAGAATCAAACTGATAATTATCAAGCTTTGATTAGTATTACCTCCTGGGAATAAAGATTCTATTTCAAGTTTTGATCTCATAAGTATTTCTCTAACTTTTTTCATTGTAGATACTTGAAACAAAGTCATCAAATATACCTGGCATGCAGGTATATGAATACTCACAGTTTATTGGAGGTGGTACTAATGGCTTTTTGGTCATACCAATTAACCTAAAGATTATTTTACAATCTCCAGGCTCAAGCAAATCATAAAACTGATTTTTAGATACATTTTCCAGTTTGTTTAAATATATACATATGATTTATATACATAAATGCAGACTTTTTTGTGCAGTGAGGTGATGATTCTTACATTGCTGTACCACAACCTAAACAAAACACATGACTTACATGTATATCTCTGACCCCAAATTCACAGATGTCACCCCTAGAAATCAGCTATGACTCTTCAATATTAAACTACTTGGGGTAGGCAGCAACCATGCTATTGTTACATAGAAAAAGTCAGGTTTATGAAGCTGTTTTGTGCTCATGTTTGTATGAAAGAGGAATAAAATCAGACGGCTTGTCTTTTATAATAACACATACATGTGACTGGTTGGTTGCAGAGGCCTGGGTACTGTGAATCTAGGATCACCAGCAGTGGTGGCTGTGATAAGTGAGCCTCCACAGCCTGCTCCATGAAATAGTATTGACTTGGCAGCACCTGCATTTAAAAACTTGTTGAAGTGCACATTGATCTGTGAGAAATTTCGAGATTTCAGAGGTTTTCTTCTGAAGCCTTTGGGGACCACAAACCTATGAATTAGGTAATTCACCTGGGGAGGGAGAAGAGCTATATGGAATAGTCTTAGTAAGTCATATGGGTGGGAACTAGCTGGCTCAGGAAATATCAGACACTAGAGTATGTCACTGCCAGTTTAGTTCCATGAGTGCAGCAAATAAAAGCAGTAGTACATATTTGTGTTACCTTGCATTGTGACTGCTCTTATGAAAAGATTTTTAAGACCATGCTATTTTTGGGAGAGGAACCTTACCTAGTCTAAAATGAACCTAGTTTTTTTTTTTTTATTATTATTATTATTATTATTTTTTTTTGGCAAAGGTGATACTGGAGGAAAGCTAAACAACTGTCCTAGCCTGGTGCAGACATACATGGGTCTGCTTTTGCTATCTGGCACATTTCACATGCATTAATAGAATCATAGGATGAATACTATAAATACTATGAAAAAAATAAATAATAATAAATAAAACGATTTATTTTATTTATTTTTAAGCAGATGCCTAATTAGCTACTGACTGTTATTTTTTCCCTTAGACATGCCTTCAGGAGATTAATCATAATGAAAAACTGCTGAATTCACTTTATCCCAAAGAACATTCATTCCAATAAACTAGATCCAAAACCATAACCCACAACATACTGTTGGATGGTCTATTGCTTTCAAGTATAATCCCTTAATCCCTATCTTGGTTTTGGGGAAGAGATGTCCGTTCTTTCTTTCATTTTTTTTTTTTTTTTCTTTTTTTTTCACTTCCACATCTGCTTCGATTCATAGGTAATTTATGGTGTGCTTTCAACTGTTGAGCTAGCTTGCCCACTTTGCATATTCCACAAAGCAAACAGCATTTATAAGTCAGTTGTACAAACTTTGAAGAGTCCTACTTTTTTGAATTGTTTGACGGATTACACATATTTTTATAATAAGATATGGTGCACACATTGTCACAGACCATGCTTAATGGATTGGAAGTAGGAAATTTATAATCCCACTGTGAACATAAGCATCCGCTGTGTTTGTAGGCTACAAGTCAGGAAAATCAACCAAAGCAAAACATATGCTGCCAAAAAGGAAAGCTGTCTGCTGACATTCAGCTGTTGTACCACAGAGGGAATAAAGGAAGCACTGTGTTGTATGCTGGTATTGAGACACAGGCAGGGAGCCTAAAGATCCCGTCTGTAGAAATTTTCTGGAGCTGAGATGTTTTTCTGCAGTACCCCAGTTCATTCTCTTTCTCAATTACTTTCATTCAGTCCTTTTCTGACTCTGCCAGAGACCCTTCTGTCTTCTCTGAACACTTGAGAATGAAAAATCACTCTCCACTGTAACCAGAAATTTAAGGAAGACAGCTCAAGGGTGGCTTCACACCTCCATTTTATCTGCCTTTGGCTGCAACGTTCACATTATTTTTTCTCGTAATTATTTTTAATCATGCAGCCCTGACCTTCTAGCCCTCCAAAATGTGGGTAGAAACTCTTCATATCACACTATATAAAGTTTCTCTGTAATTGAAGTGTGATATCGAAATAGAAACTCAGAAGTTAATTGCACTGAGACATCTGAGTCTAGAAGAATATTCTTTTTCATAACAAGTTCTGGTGATGGGATCTCTGAAAGCCAACTGATGAAACCTCACCATCACAACGGTGACATTAGAACACTCTACAAAAAGGGCATCTCTTCAGTAGAATTATTTTTATGAAGACTTTCAGCTGTTGTCCCGTATGTTGAGCACACTTGAGAGAGGCTTGGCTGTGCAATGGAGCTTTTCATGCCAAATGAAATGGCAGATCTCTTAAGAGTGAATTATTCATAATGATGTCATGACCTTTCGTTAATATCCTCAGTTTCAAAAATAAACTTTAATCCTTTTTAATAAGTCTCCCTTGCTTTTTCTGAATATCATTTTCATTTAACTCAGGAAAAGGCAGATCCTAAAACTTAGATGTAAATTACTGAGAAAAGTCTTTTTTTATCATTCCCCAACCTTTTTTTTTATTATTATTATTTTATTTTTTTTTATTAAGCTCAGGAAATTAAGAAATGATCCTATATTCCTTTCACAAAACACACCAGTAATATCACCTTCCATGGAAAAAAGTCACTGTAGCCCTATGCAATTAAACTTCCTACCACATCCTACTAATTATATGCAGCTTCCTTTTGGGAAATTATTTCCCAGTTCTTGTATCATATGACAAGAAATGTAAGGTGTAATAATACTGATTTATTTCTACAGATATATCCCTTTAAACAGCTAAGATCTGTTTCATTCCCAATCTTCTCTCAACTCTTTAATATTCAAAAGCTCTTAAATTCTCATTAGTAAATAATAGATCTTTAAATTTCACCCTCTTCTAAGAGTATTGCACTTTTCAAATATACGGATTATCTCAGTATCATGATTTCTAATCCAAATTTGTGTTACTTTTCTCATTTAATCTTCTGAATGCAGTACAAAGTTTTGCTTACATTCTTTTATTTTTTTTTTGTCTTGCATTTGCATTTGTAAATAATGGATTTGTAAATCACCTCCTTGTCCCCCAGTGTGCAGAATATCTTTTAAATGATTGCCAATACATCCTGGGTTTCATCTAATTAAACCATACTGAACTGATGGATGTGCTTCTGTTTTATCTTTCCTTGCACAACAATATTCTCTTCTTTACTAGGCTTTCTGGGTCACTCATAAAACCCTGCAAAAATTCTGGAAAGAAATTATCCTGGGAGTCCTAGTTCATTATTTCACCTGGGGTCTGCTCCCTTGCATAGTGAAGTCAATAGGACGATGCCTTGTGTTTTCAATAGGCTTTTGATTAAACCTGATGCATCCAACGCAGTAGTTCTCAAAGCTCTCAGATCAAGCCCTCCTCTTTCTTCTCATCTTCAATAGCTTAAGCATGGGCAAGGGCCAAAAATATAAAATAAAATAAAATAAAATAAAATAAAATAAAATAAAATAAAAT
>NC_048894.1:151293914-151357854 GCF_011077185.1 Oxyura jamaicensis | reverse complement strand
ATAAAATAAAATAAAATAAAATAAAATAAAATAAAATAAAATAAAATAGACTTTTTACATGACTGCCACAGAATAGTCTTTCAATGAGAAAAAAAAGAGGGAGAGAAACTCAAAACTGTAGGTCAGAGATAAAGACCTGAAGATGGTGCTTCTTTCCCACTGTGAATACAACCCTTGCCAGAGAGCCCATACTCTCAAATCTCTCTTGATCTGAGAATCAAGAGATGGCTTCTCTCATATCTTCCTCCTGGATATCACTAAATCACTTAGGTAAAACAAAGACCTCTTTACGAATGTATGCATATCCCATCTCTCCAGACATTTGAGACAGTCTGTGATCAAGAGTCATTATTCTCCCTTTGAAATGCATATGGATTTCTACTCACCATCACAGCCTGAATCTTAATACAGATTTTGTATGTGTCTGGAAAGAGAGCAGAATCATTTTTAGGGATGTATTCCAGACACAGCTATTGTTGTGTCTCACCGAAGGAAGCAATGCTCATTCTTGGTTCTAGCTAAGATTTTGGAAACGGTAGCTGGGTTCAGAAAGGGGAACTTGATTATCTTGGTGCTGAATTTTGGTGCACCTGTCTATAAGGCATCTTCCACCTTAGTGCATGTTATGGTGTTCAGGTTTCATGACATAGTGTTTGACAGTGAGGAATTGGAGTCACAATGGTCCATATACTGTACAGAGAGCTCTTGAACTTAGCCAGCAGGATGCTGTGAGGGAAAATTCTTTTCCCTCTTAACAAGCCTCAACAGTTACTGCTGTAAATTCTTGCCTTGAAATGCTTCTTAATACCCCTCTCAGAATCCAGGGAGTAGATTGTTATTGCACTTCATGTTGTACTCCACTGATGAACTTCCATTCTGCCTGGGGTAACTTCAAGACCTCTAATGACATACATGAGGTATGCATTTACATGATGCAAAGGCTGATTACAGGTGTGACTCTATTTATATGGGTGTCCTAGCCCCATTCCTGATGGTGAAACTGCTCTTCCAGTCTGTTGGGAGCAGGAAGCTTTCAGTTCTAGTTTTAAAACCATGGACTGAAAACACCTTTCTGAGAAGGTAAAGCTAAGAACCCAAATTCCCCCAGACTGTGGTCTTCTTGATCCTTGGAGAGCCCGTAAGTCACTACGCAACACTTCGATGAGAGGCATAAAATCATTCCTTCTAGTCATCGTCTATGAGAATCTCCTTCCAGCATTTGCAAGACATGGTCCAAGTATATTTACTGCACTAATAATCCCCAAGGTATGGAGGCACCCTTCTGTGCCAGAACCTCAGAGAGGGAGGAGCCGTGCTGCTAGGCCATCTGCCATCCTCAGGGCACTGCAGGCAGTGGTTCAAATTGAGAGAGCTGAGACCACAGCAGGGGTCTCCAGGATGGCTGAGAGCAGCAACTCTAAGCCTTTCCTAGTTCAGACTCCTCCAGAATGGCAGCGATCATATTTGATGTTCTTGTTTTCAAACTCTGGCTCTAGACATTTAATTCCCTCTTTTTCAAAGCCAAAAATGAGACTCCAAAAGTTTTATTTGGCAAATGGCTTTCCAATGTACTTGTCATGTGCTTTTACAACTGACAATCTGTTTATAAACCTGTGAAAAAAATTGTGAATCTTTCTTTAAGTCTCTAGCTTTGAAAACCTGTTGCCAAGCTCACATACATAGCTCAAAAGCTTCCATTTTGATGATTTAGAAAAGAAAAAAAAAGGACCTGGAAAAGTGTTTAATACAGAATTGTGGTGTCAAGGTTCTGTGAAGTATAAATATCAGCACAAGGATCTGCATTATTTATATACATATTTGAAACAGATATAGAGATATATTCCTTTAGGAGTCTGCGATACTTATACCAAATGCATCTCCTCTTGGATTCCGTGTACTACGCTCCTTTGCACTTGACATTTTTGAGTCAATATTCACTTGATCTTTTTGCACTGCATATGCAGCTAGTGCACCAATATTATTTTTGGCATAATTTGGCGTATCTGGTAGTAATGAACAAACCTCAGAAGTTTCATATAAGGATCTGCAGTTTATTCTCTGGAAGTATTCCTTCCTTTTCACTGGTATTACAGAACTAACTTAGCCAACCACATGAAATACCACCATCAGGTTAAGAAAAAGATAAGATCAGAATACTTGGCCTTTTCAGAGATAGCTTATTTAGATTTCAGTACCACTGTTTCAGAGAGAGAGCTTCTTTGCTGTGGTGGAAACTAATTAATAAACCAATTAAAAACTTGATGAAACAAAACATCCTTGCATCCTGCTCTGAATATAACCAACTTGGTTCACCAGCAATTGCTTTATAAATGAGCGTATGAATTTTAATATGTGATTTGTTGATGAAGCTGTTTACACCTTTTCATCATTCTGCATTTTTAAAAATAGACTCCCTTCTGCAACTTCTTTGAAGCCTATCGTCTTAATAAACAGCATGTTTAGAGCCTGCTCCTTCAGAGCACTGAGTGCTCAACGTAAGGCCTGAGTGCCCTCGGTTTGATGTGCTCAGGGACATTTTGTGGAGAACCTCAGGGCAGTAACAGAACATGCAGTTTCCTTGCTCTAATCCTTTGGTCTTTCTGTTACTTAGATAATTGCTCCCCATGCCTCGCTTATTTTAGTGTAGAAAACACTGCTTCAAATAACTCACCCTTTATGAATTTTATCTTCCTTGTCAAGGCTACAGAGAAATGGCATCTGATATAATCACTGTAGAGGTAGGTGTTAGGAAATTCATCCTTAGCTTAGCATGAGTGGTCTAACCTCCCATCTGCTGCAGGATCTGTTAAGACGAGTCTCGCAGACCCTTGTGGAAGGTGCTTTTGCAGTTTCATTAAAGGACATAGTTAAAAGCTGCATTATTTGGAGCTATGACTGAAATATATTCCCTACTTAACTACTACTTTCTCTTGGGAACTTGCCTCTCAAGAAGGCAAGAGGAAGAGGAGAACTTATTTCCTGATCTGCACGTAACCCATCCCTGAGTATCTGACAGTATGAATACAGACTGGAGAAGAATTCAATGAAAAACATTTGTAACTGCTCCATTTCCATCTGGAGGATTTACCTTTTACCTTTGGTGTTTTAATCCAGTTGCTAGGATAAATCTTTTGGACTGTGACGGGACTGGGTTGAACAGCTGCAGTGGTTCTTTCTGCCTTCTCTGGCAATGAGTCCCAGCTCTCAAGATCATCCTTTTCCTTGTGTGATGCCTTATCTTCACATTTTTGATCATTCTTGCCTTGAACTTGCAGGTCTCTAATAAGACAGAGGCTATCAGAAGGTTTTAGGCTTTTGCTGCTGGGTAAAGAAACAACATTTTATTGGCATGCATAACTGGTTAGATTATTTCTGTACTGGGTTATATTTGTGAGTATGTTTGTGCTGTTTTGAACTATCTGAACACATTTTTCTAAAATGTGAACACCTATTTGAAGTAACTTGAGTCCATTGGCTCATTTTGTAGAGGGCCTGCCTGCCAAAAAGCTGTCAGGTAATAATACCTACAGCCTCTCTGGCTGAGCTAGGAATGATGACCTGGAAATCTGGCTCCAAACCATTGGTTTGTACTTCCAAGCAAGAATAATTCTGTGAGATCAGCACAAAGCCTGCGGGATCCTGGTGTTGCTTTCATTTCAACTCGCAAAGTCATGCCCAGATTGATGGGGCAGGATTTGCAGCACTCACACTGAGGGATGTCTGCTTTCTTACTTTCTATCTTTTAAATGTAAATGTACTTTTTTTTTTTTTTTTTAAAAAAAAAAAAGGCACAAAAAACATCCACCCCACCCTCACCTGCAAAACAAAAAAAAACAAGCTTAAGCCTGTAGGCACATGAACATCCACGAGAAACATAATGACTCACAATTGAATAGCCTCAGTTTTAATTTAATTTTACAGCTTTGTTGGCTTGAATAATCACCTCCCAGTAAAAAATTCTCAAAACTCATTGCCTGGCAGGAAGAAAACCAAACAGGACAAAACATTAGCCAAATGTGCAATAATGAAGACTAATCCTTTCTTGGCAATGAGAAGGAACAGATGACCAGAGAAGTCTTCCCCATCTCAGGCCACAGTGGTTTAATAACAGCACTTTGCCAATAGTTGGCTTCATCCAAAAAACAGTCCCAAATTTCTAAGCACATGAAAACACTAAGAAAGAATTGTGTTACAGGCAAAATACTGGATTACCTCCACTTTTCATTAAAGATGAAGAAAGTTTATTCTGATATCTTAAATTTTGAGATCTTCACTTCTTAAGCCTAAAATAGTTTACAAAAATAATTTAAATTGTGGGAAAAACAAATAAACAAACAAAAACAACAGAAAGGGTGTAATGCAACATTGGAGTGACCTCTTTAAATCATCAGAAGAGTTTAAACTTTTAAATCCAAAACTGTAGATACTACAGCCCAAGTGAATGGAGCTCCTGATACAAGAGAAGGCCGCTGTCTTCTAGGTGGGACAGTCATTAGTAGGATGCTCCACAGGGACTCTTACCACTTTCAGGTTCTGGTGGGGACCATTACCAAGACATTTGTGACTGAGTGCCTAATTTCTGCCTGTCCTGCATCCTTCAGTCCAAATGCCCAGTTGGGGAAATCTTTATTGAAGGCTGAACTATGTCTTGGATTGCAACTGCTACAGGAGAATGGGAATGCTAAAAACCTGGATGTTGTATTTGAACACACACAAAGAGAAGGAGTGAGATTTTTTCTAATACATTCCCTGAAGCATATAAGGTGAGTGTGAGCTGAAGTGGCTGGGAATGGATGTATCTTATACCTCCTCCCAGATATTTGGGTCATTTTGGGACTGAATTCAGAAATACAAGATTCAAAAAGAGAAAAAAAAAAAGATGAGCTGCCATCAGTGCTAGCTCCATGGTCTAAGTCTGGGACATGCCTCAGTTGGCTCTGCCATTGTAGGAGTCCCACCTCTCATCTCAGAGCAGGTCCCCCAAACCCATACTTTTGTACCTGGGTTTGGCGATATGGATGGACCCCAGTTTTGAGAAATTGTCTGCCTTGACTAGTTGATCGTGGGAACCAAAAGCAAAAGCAAACAAGCAGGGGTACGCTGAACTTTGAGATGGTGTCACAGTAGTCCTCAGAATTGTAAGCTGCAGCTTGTCTCATTGGCAGCTTGTAAAGGGATTTTAAGCTTTTAAAGGCTGTGCAGTGTCTTCATGATTCCCAAGGCAATCCATTAGCATTTTCCAAAGCTGGACTAAAACAAAAAGGAATACAATGGCTACACCACAGCCTGTGTGGAAAGGACTCTGGGGTGTATATGTGTACAGCAGTAGATTCACTGTTGACATATAATACAAAATCTACAACAGCACTCACATTTCAATCTACAAAGGAAATTATCATCTATAGCCATGGCTCACAGCTTTGGATGCTGGTTCACTAAGCTGGTTTTATCTTAACAAAGTGAAAGCCAAATATTGCTCATCAACATGATTTTTAGAAGAAAAAAAAAAAAAACCAACACAGCACAAACAAACAACAACAACAAACACACAAAAAACAAGAGAACCTGTAGGATGATTCCTGAAATCATTTATTTCTAATATTTCCTTCCTTTCAGCTGTGCTAGTCCTACGTTTATGTATTACAGAATACCTGCCTTCTCCAAATTAATTGCAAAACTCAGTCTTTGGACTACTGACAACAGTAAAAACCCCAAACTACAGATGGCACAATTAGAACACAAAGGGTATGTTGACAGACTGAAAAAATGAGAAAGTAAGCAAATTTGCTCTAAAAAGGTTTGGGAAAACATTTCTTAAAGAAACAGGAGTTTTTTGCATTTGCTTTGCCTCCACATAAATATTTATTCTCTGCAACATTAAAAAAGGAAGCTTTATATTAAGAAAATGTTAACAAGCAGCATCTTCAAAGAGAAGAAGAGCAGTCTTCTATCAAAATACTGAACAGAAGAAATACACTGGAGTTATTTTTATATCTGAAGATTTTTCAGTAATTTTTGGCTCTGACTTGAGACTGCATTTCTACTTAAAAGAGTGAGTAGAAACCAATGAGGCTTTCTTACTCAGCATGTCTTCTCATTGTGTATATGCAGAGTCCCATCTGCTTAATGCCTGAAAACTGATCTGTTTGTCCTGCAGTGCTGGCAATCACGGAGCTGGAAATGGGTTTTATTCCAGACTATGCATCAATGATTGGAGTCATAATTAAACTACAAGTTCAAATAACTCTGGGATATGAGTCACCAGGATAGAGTGATGAGTTTATGTCTGAAGATGAAATTAGAAGTCAAATGAAGAAAAAGAAGGGAAAGGCAGTGATGGAACATTTTAATCCCAAATTCAATGGAGAATCAGAGGAAACAGCAACTCCAAAGCCACTGGGGGGAGGTTGGGGGATCCATAGCACAAGAGCTGTCTCAGATGCAGCCCATATATGCACAGATTATAAACTCTCCTCTGTTAAATTAGTATCAGCAGAGCATTGCTGGAAAGTCCAATTTCTGAGTCACAGAGATGCAAAAGTTTAGGATCCCTAAATCTGGATGGCAATAGAGGTTTTTGATGAAGCTTTTTGATTACAACCAGTCTAGCTGAGTGCTGAGGTTGTTCCCAGAGGTTGCTGGCAGCCTCCAACAAACCCCAATGGAGCAGAATTACCATGGGTGCTCTGGGCTTCAACACCTGGCAATCAGCTCTAGCAGGAAAGATCAGGGCTCATACAGCTGAGAAAACAATCAACCCACCCCCATCTTAAAGTCTGTGAAAGGAAAGCAAAACGATTTAAACTTTAAAAAAATAAATATGTTTCATTAAACTTAGAGAAATTAATTTTTGTCTGTGAAAATGAAAAAGAAAAGCACACAGTTAATTTTTGTTTGTAACCAAATATTACTGTCCAGAAACAAACAAACAAACAAAAGAAACATAAATCTGAAATATTATCTTCCACAGTGGAATATATCACAAGTCAGATTTCATGAGGGAAAATACCCTATTTCAGTAATTCAGTTATCTGTGGTATCTGAGTGGAAGTAGTGAAAAAGATTTTCTGAAACACAAGGGATGTAGCTGAAGTGGGAGTTTTAATGAGAGGAAGTTCTGACATTTCAGTCAACTGCTTCAAAAGCAGTTTGGCAAAGCTTTAAAAAAAGCCTTCATTAAAGTGTCCATCAGCTGCACTAATGCTTTAAACATAGTCCATATTTTCATAGCAGCATGTGACTGAAAGGCAAAAGGGACTTATGAGCAGCACATCCCATCTGTGTGGGTGGAAAGGAGACATATGCCAGGTGATTCCCTTCATTCAAGCTCTGTAATTCCCTCCGCTCAGTTATGGACATTGAAAAATCCTGTTTCTTGTCATATTGAAGCTAAATTTTTCAAAAAACACAAAATAGAAAGATTTGATTCATGTGAAAGATAATGAAATTTTATTTGGCTCTAAGTAAAATCTTTCATTTTAATTTGAGATTGTAGAAATGCCTTAAGAACTTATTTACCTCTCTTCCTCTCTCTTTCCTTTTTAGCGAAAATTATTTTTATACAATCCCACTTTAAATAATATACAAAGAAAAATCTTGTTTCAAAACAAACAAAAATAAGGTGGTAAAAATAAACTATGCTAGCATTTCTCAGAGGAGGCAATGTACCTGCAGCAAGGAGAGTGGATATTAAAGTAAAGCACCATACCAGAATAAATAAATAAATAAATGCAAAGGGGCAAAAGAAACTTAAAAAAAAAAAAATGTTTTCACACTGAAATGTGAGAATGAGCTCCAAGACAGTCTGCCACCACTCTTGAGAGAACTTCTTGTTCATGGGAAACACATTAAACATGTACTTGAGGAATGATAGGGATGGGCTTTTCAAGGTAAATAGTTGTGTCATAATTCAGGAATACTTTGGATGGTAAAGATAATCAGACAATGTTTATTTGTCAGCAAGGATTTGTCAAGTAACATTTATACCCTAAACTTGCTATTGCAAAATGAATCAGATTCATTCCCACATGTTCCTATGCTTATAGTCAATCAACTTTTATCAAATTCTTTCAGGGATGGTGGAAATATGCTTCAGTATGACATGGGCACAATTTGTTCATTCCATTTTGATCCTTACAAATGAAAATTATTTTTAATGCATTTTCTTTCTAAGTATGTAAGACAGAGCTGTAGAAAGCACCAGGTGTCTAATCTTTGAGAAAATGCACAGGAGAGGAAAAGGGTGAAAAGTATCAAGAAGCTGTGATGCACCGCTCTGCTCTCCAACTTTGCAACAACTTGTTTGTGACGGCACAGTAAGTCATTTCCTATGTCATTTAGGATACATGAAATGATAAAAGTTTAACAAAGTATTCTGAAAGAGTTCTAACTCGTGGCAAAACTCCAAAGAAGAACTGTCAGATGACTGTGATTTTCAACCCATACTGTCATAAGAAATGCTCAATGTACAGCAGCCTTCAACAACCGTCTCAAGGCAGCACAAAAATGGTCCAGAAAACAGGTCCAGGTAGGAGGCAGGGATATTAGGTGCTAAAAAAAATATGAAAGGATGTAGCATCAGAAAAGGTGGCACTAGAAATGTAAAAAAATGGAAGAGAACTGCTCTCCTTCCTTTCTATATTTTTGTCTGCAAATGAACTGCACTAACTAGCCCTATGAAAATCCTACAATCACAGAAAATAGGACATTCCTTCTGTTGTGGAATCTGGTGAAATTCCCACTGTAGTCGCTGAAGTTTAATCTCTTCTTTAATTCAATAAAAATAAAACATGTTCTTTAATGCAAAGGAAGGTATCTTTCCTATTCTAGAAGAATATGTCAATGGGACTCCTCCTACCATAGGCATAACTGTCTCCCCCTCTACACACCAAGCAAGTCTTAGCCCTTTTCTTTTGGAAGGAGGACTGTCTGAAGGACAGATGGGATTACTCACTCTCATTTTGCAAAAAGAACTAAAAAATATCAGGAAGGTAAACTCTGACCTTTCCTTAGTGGCTTTTGTAGAGCTGCAGTGCTGATAACTGAGGTGCCAGGAGACACTAGTTCTCAGAACCCTTCAGACTGCAGGGCTAGATATCCTGGTTCATCCAGAATGCTGTTTTTTGGGTGTTTTTGTTATAAGTGATTTATGAACAAAAAGCAGTACCACCTCTGAAGAATTTGTTAAAAGTTGATTAACAATAAGCATAGGAACATGTGGAATGAATCCGATTCATTTTGCAATAGCAAGTTTAGGGTATAAATGTTACTTGACAAATTCTTGCTGACAAATAAATAAGTCTGGTCAGAGTTTTAACTGTCCAGTTCTCACATTCCCCAATTTTACAACAACCACTATTCATACATATGAAACGTTTTCTTTCATTCAACAGCTCATAAACAGTGAATATCATTTTGTTGTTGTTGTTGTTGCTGTTGTTGGGTGTTTTTTTTTGGATAAAAAATTTGAAAGGAAAATTATTTTTCCAATGTCATCTTATGAATAGGTGGCAAAATTCAGAACAGTGAGCTGGCTTCCTGAGTCCCAAAAAGCAGATGGAATATGGTTTTATTTCCTTCCAATAAAACCAGCAGTAAAATAAAATAATAATAATAAAATTATTTCCACAGAATATATTTGAAGAGCTGAATTTTTCCCCTAGCACATAGTGGATTTTTATAGTTTTTATAGTTTTCTTTGGTTTTGTTCACTGAATACTTAATTTCCTTAAAAAAATAAAATAAAATCCAATGGGAAAAATTAACCTAATTGTTTCTAGCTTCAGATCTCAGAGCTGATAGGTCACATAACTTTGGTACTGAGACAGGGATTTACTTTCAGTTTATTAATTTAATAACTCACCAACAACAGATCTATCCATTCCAGAGCTCTAGTCAATATGTGGGAGGGGCTGGGATTTATTAACTGCCCACTTATGCAAACATAAGTTTCTGGAGTGGACTCAAAAGATATTCAGGAGAAGACAGCACCTGAGCTGAATTCCTTTACCTCCACATTCAAATATTCCTTAACATACCAGAAATGCTAGCAGTAAAGATTCCTATGTGCAGAGTGTGTCTTGAGTGGGGTCTAGTCACAGGCAACATTAAACCTGGCTGCAGCTTTCGCTAAGGAAAAAAAACAAACAACAACAACAACAACCTGAAATCAATGGAATAGCAATTTGCAGCCTCACTAATTGTGTATGATGCCAGCACCAGATAAATACTCACCTCAACTAGGTTAGATAGAGCTAAATTGTGTTATTCTTTAATACAATCAGAAGCTGATAAAAATAAACATGTGTAAACTTCCAGTGCAGTTAATTAAGTGAACTCCAGCTTTTGCAATCTCTTTGAGTGTGATGAAGCACCAGTCTCCAGGTTCTAATTAACCTGAAAAGATCAAGGAGGTAGGAGTTTGGGTAGCCTTATCTCCAGCCAGTAACCGCTGGCCAGGCTCAGCCTTGGAATGGGTAGCAACCCATTTTTGCTTTATTGAGGAAGATTAACTCTGCTTTCATTTCCTGTCCTCCTGACAAAGTTAAACTGCATTACAACACTTTGGGACAATGACAGCATAGCTATAATGGGTATATTGAGAGAATTAAAGCCCGTATGGAAGCCAATTAATTTTTTGCTTTTCAACACAATTGCTTCTATCAGAGACATAAATATTAAATATTGCCCATTCTGTGCATAATGAATGAATCCCTTAAAAAGAAAAGTGGGAAAACAATAGCAAACTAATATGCTTTGAATCAGCATAAACCAGTGTTTCTCTTTAACCTTATCTTGACAAGGGAAGACAGAAAGCTCTCTTCTGCTGCTCTCTAGTTTACAGGAGAGAGGCTAAGAAACGGGCAGAAATAGGATGCAGGTACAATGCCATCCCTCCAGGCATACTGCAGGGAAAGTTACCTTTTGCAATGGAAACACTACAAGACCAGCTCACACTGAGAAAACAAAACGAAAAACAAAGCTCTCACAGAATCGTCTAGGTTGGAAGAGACCTCCAAGGTCACCTAGTCCAATGTCTGACCTAATGCTAACAAGTCCTCCACTAAACCATATCCCTAAGCTCTACATCTAAACGTCTTTTAAAGACCTCCAGGGACTGTGACTCCACCACTTCCCTGGGCAGCCTATTCCAGTGACTAACAACCCATTCAGTAAAGAAGTTTTTCCTAATATCCAGCCTAAACCTCTTTAGCCCATTCCCTTGTCCTGTCACCAGGCACGTGGAAGAATAGACCAACCCCCACCTCGCTACAGCCTCCTTTCAGGTACCTGTAGAGTGCAATAAGGTCGCCCCTTTTCTCCAGGCTGAACAATCCCAGCTCCCTCAGCCTCTCCTCATAAGATGTGTTCTCCAGACCCTTCACCAGCTTCGTTGCCCTTCTCTGGACTCTCTCAAGCACCTCCATATCCTTCTTGTAGCGAGGGGCCCAAAACTGAACACAGTACTCAAGGTGTGGCCTCACCAGAGCCGAGTACAGGGGGACAATCACTTCCCTGGACCTGCTGGCCACGCTGTTTCTTATGCAAGCCAGGATGCTGCTGGCCTTCTTGGCCGCCTGAGCTCACTGCTGGCTCATATTCAGCCGACTGTCAACCACTACTCCCAGGTCCTTCTCTGCCAGGCAGCTTTCCAACCACACATCTCCCAGCCTGTAGCTCTGTTTGGGGTTGTTGTGCCCCAGGTGCAGGCCCCGGCACTTGGCCTTGTTGAACTTCATACCGTTGGCCTCGGCCCATCGGTCCAGCCTATCCAGATCCTCCTGCAGAGCCTTCCTACCCTCGAGCAGATTGACACACGCACCTAACTTGGTGTCGTCTGCAAACTTACTGAGGGTGCACTCGATATCCTCAACCAGAACATCGATAAAGATATTAAAGAGAACTGGCCCCAGTACATTTATAGCAGGGGGACTGCGTACCTCTGTAGCAATGCATAAGGGATCATAAGTTTGCAGGATAATTTGGGTTGGAAGGGATATTGGGAGGCCCCTCATCTAATATCCTGCTCAAAACAAGGTTAGCTATGGGTTGGACCAGATTAATCAGAAGTTAATTGGATCTAATTTTGAATATCTTTTAGGATAGGGATAGCAAAAATTCTCCCAGCAATCTCCTATACTGCTCAGCTGTTCTCATGGTGAAGTTATTCTGTATATCTGGCCATCTGCACCCCTGATTTTACAGATCCAGAGGTTATTGTTCTTTCTTGGTAGGGCATGTTGTGGACTCATTGTCCCCCAGGGTCCCCAGAGACTTTTCTCCAGACCTTCTACCAGTTTGTCAGCCTCACTCTCAGTTGTTTCCAAAGTTTCTTCCTTCCCAAGTTCAGGGCTTTCAATCTGTCCTTGTTTTATTTCAAGAGTTACCTCTTGGCCCATTCCCCTGGCCTGCCAGGTGCCTCTGAATGACAGCCCCCTGCTTTTGAGGGTATCAGCTGGAATCATCTGTTGACTTGATGAGAAGGCACTCCATCTCCTCCTGAGGGTCACTAGCAAAGGCGTTTAACATGACAAGTGCCAGGATAGACCCTTGTGGTACTGCCCTCCAGGGCGAGTGCATCCTATTAACCATTAACCCCTGAGCACACTCATCCAAAAAATTGTTTGTTTGTTTTTCTTTCTTTCTTTTTTTCCAAATCTACCTGTCCACTCATTTGGACATTTGTTTCTAATGTGGATACAAAAACATTGTGGGAGAGAGTCAGAAGGGAAATATGTAACTATGCTTGGTGCTACTTAAGAGTCTCCTTAGTGTGCTCCCAAATGGTGTTACAGACTTCCCTTTATTAGAATAGTCACTACTAGTTTGTGCCTGACTGCTGATTAATAATGTAAGAAAGTCAAATATTTTGTTTGCAAAACAGGAAAAAACCTCTCAGTTTGGTACTGTCTCCAGCATTGTGCAAATAATCTTTCAGCCACAGGGGAAAGTGAAAAAAAAAAACACAACAAATAAAAATTAATGTCTTCATTTTTTTTTTCTTTGCTTCTTTCCTCAAGAATTGTTTTGAAATGATATGAAATTTTCTGAAGTGATATTGAAAACAAAATGTAGAGAAAGCAGAGGGTTGGCGTCATAATGTCACCATTGAAGATGTTTGAAGTGGTATGTGGTATGTGGTGAAGCAAAAATGTCTGAATGGTTTGCAGAAAATTTATGTTTAGTTTCCTGCAAGGGAACCTAGTGGTCTTACAGAGTGCACTACTAGTCATTCCAGTGCTCTTCAATCCAGGAAATCTAAGTTGTATCTTGGGAGGGACAAGACTTCCAAACTAACTGCCAGAACTGTAGATAGCTGGACTGATGTGTCTTAATCATGATGTTCATAATTAATGAACTTTTTCTACCTTGTATGAGCTACTTTACGTAGGGCTTGGACCTGGAAGTTATTTCTTCGATATATTGATTATAAGATCCATCAAAATAGAGTATATTTTCAGGTAAAAAAAACATTTTTTTTTTTTTTTTTTTTTTTTTTTTTCTCAGTTCTAAATAGAAATTTGAATTAATTTTAAATTCAGGGCTAAAGATTAAATTATGCAGCTAAATTAACTGTCATGCACACTAGTTCATTTGGATATTTAGGATCAGCAAGATCTGTTAATAATTTACATTAAAGTTGTGACTGAACATGCTTTTAAGAGTGCAGCTTAAGCCTTCACAGTCTTAGGTTGGAATTTCCCTCACTCTCATCCAGTCGTGCAGCAGTGTGCTGTAAGCCTCCCGGGTACTGACCTTTCTGCCAACCCCTGCTTCTCTTCACAGATTTTAAAGGTCAGAACTAACCTGGTCTGATGCCCTGGTCAAAGATGGGCCAGAGATGCCTACCGATTGCTATGTAAGTCCCAAACAATTTAAAGCAGGTGCACAGAAAAAAAAAAAAAAAAAAAAAAAAAAAAAAAAAAAAAAAAAAAGTGAAATTTTTGAGCACCAACTAGACTACAAAATATTACAAATTTTGACTAAAATGCAGTCATCGGTGAGCATGCATGCATGTATGGAAAGTACGAGAAATGAATAGTCATTGCTTGTACCCTGTTTAGAATGTCCACATTTGGCTTTTAAAGCAGCTGTTCAGGTATTTGAATATGAGCATGGAACTCTGGCACATATGGATGGCATATGTGAGGTATAGTTTCCATGTTCCCATGGCATCATCTCCCTTTTTCTTATTTTTGAGTGCCCCCAAACTTTCTCATTGGATATTAAAATGCAGAGGCAACAGAAAGGCTTTTCTTCTGTATGAAATTTGGACATTAACAAAAGCACATTTGCTTACATAAGTCAGGGTAGCAAGAAAGCTTGTATGACAATTTTTATTATAACTATGGATATAAGATTTTCTGTGTTTGTAAAAAGTCAAAAACAAGTTTCAATCATCAAATAACACTGTATTTTGGCAGAAATGACCTCTCCTGAAATTGCATCGGATGTTAGGTGTTGATCATGTGATCTTCGGCAATGAATGAAGAAAAAGAGGAAAATGGAGAGGAAAATGAAACCATCCTTGAATGTCTATTTCAAAAGAAATGGGATATTAAAGGTCAGATCCTCATTCCTGTGGCCTTCATTTCCTGACAGGATCTTACTGACATTGATGTAACTCCTCACAAAGGGACGAGATTTTAATTAAAAAAAAAAAAAAAAAAAAAAAGATGGGATTACTGCATTTATCAGAGAAATGAAAGGAATGGCCCAATTCTCCCTTGTTGATTTTTTTTGGTCCTTTTCTGTCACTGTCTTTAGGTACGGAAGGCCGCTGTAAAGTCTGCTTGGAGCCTTCTCTTCTCCAGGCTGAACAACCCCAACTTCCTCAACCTATCTTCATAGGTGGGGTGCTGCAGCCTCTTGATCATCTTTGTGGCCCTCCTCTGGTCTTGCTCTTATACTGGGGGCTCTGGAGCTGAATGCAATACACTAGGTGGGGTATTGTGATAATAATAAATAATAACAACAACAATATTAATAAACAATTAAAGAGATTTACCACAATTATTAATACAGGGGGTTATCTGGGTAAGAGTCCTTCAGAACCTTTAAAATGATTGTCTCTAGTCCGATGTTGAATTTATTTTTTTGAGAACCAAAGCTTTCTGGTGATGTTAAAAATCAAAATCAAAATCAAAGAGAGAGAAGTTTCCAAACACCTAACTTCTCGCTTTATTGGGTTTAATTTTAAGCAGCCTCTTTGTGCAGTATTTTTTTGGTGAAAAAATCCTGAAGTATTATGGGAAGAATTTTCTCTTACTGCTGTACATTAACAATTCTCCAATCATGTCACTGAAAAATAGAACCCAATTAAGAAACGTTGAGGTGCTTATGAATTTACTTGGGCTTGGGTATGCATTTTTGACCATAGTTCAGGATCTTGTCATTTAAAGATCACACAAGTCTTGTGAGACTTCCAAGGACCATTTGTTATTCAGCTCTAATCAGCCTGCTAAAATTTAGAGAAAGTCCAGGCCACAGTAGGTAGCAATCTGCTAGAACACTGAGCATCAATTTAAAAAGAATCATCAGGAATAACTTTTTTTAAAAGAAGTGTTTGCAAATTTAATCTAGTTGCCAATCATCTAGCAAATTTTAACATTACCTTGAAATTACCCCCATTTTTCTGCAATGATCATTTTTGCTAAGAAAAGTTGCCTTCAACCACTTAAATACTGGATAACAACGGAAAAAATGGTTGTTTAGTATTCCAAGGAGGTGTTTTGTTATGAGTGAGCTTTGTAAGAGAAAGCAGTTCCCACTTAAGATTCTCTAAAACCTGCTCTTCCTGAGATCAGAAATATTGTAAACAGCACTTCCTCTTAGCCTAATTGACAAAGGTTTTCATTTTCAGTCAATAATTCATCAGAGCTAAGTTAAACATATAATATGAATTTTATATACATTCGTAATCAGCAGATTCATACGGCAGTCATTGTTATGCTTTACACACCCGATTACAAGAAGTCCAGATTGATTCTTGTACTCTTCCTATAAAAGAAACAAACTTGTTCTCTTAAATATGCAGCACCAAAGCACACAAGCCATACATGAAATTCTAACAGTAATGTTCCCAATGGGAGTTCTGATTCTTTGAGCCCAGACAGGATGTCTTACAGTGTATAACTCAACCTCCTACAGAGCAGATCTGTCTGCCCTGGCCACGGAAGCAAATAAAATAAAAAAGCACTGAACCCTGAGTGGCTTGCTACATATGCATCCTCACTGCAAAAAAGGCAACCTACATACTTTTTTTTTTTTTTTTTTTTTTTTTTTTTCCCAACTCTGCCATGCAGGTGTAATATAGTTCCGTACAAGATTTCATGTTGTGGACTTGAACTACAATGGCTACAGAAACACCACCCCTATAAAGGGATAAATTCCCAGGGAACTCTGCGTGGATAACTAGCACAGACCAAGTATCCCCATAAGAACAACTGTTCATTTCTGATTCCAAAAATAATTGATCTTTTTATTCTTTCCATTTTCTGTAGTAACTGAATCCCTAATGAGAGCAATGCAGCATCTATCCATGTGCTTGGCACACAGTTAGTGTCTTGCCTTTGTATGAGGAATTTTCAATATACAAGAATGAGAATTGTTAGAAGGAAGTGCTATCATCCATGGCAGAACAGATAGTCACACTGATATCAAGAGAGATGCCTGAGATTTCATTATGTCTGTTGCACAGCCAGGAATTATTCTACATTTTTCTCATTGGCAGGACACAATATTAACCATAAAGCCAACCTTTGCTAAACTCAACTTTTGAACTAATGCAAAAGCATCTGAATAAGGAATGAGTGCTCCATGTTGATTCTGCAAATCTAATTAGAGATTTTTCATTTCTTTTTTTTTTTTTTTTTTTTTTTTTTTTTTTTTTTTCTTTACTGCATTAACACCATACAGATGGAGGAAAATATTACAGAAAACATTCCCTGCAATTCAAGTCATAAGAAAAACATTGGTAATACTCATTGCCTGGATGCAAAATGAATCTCAAAGCAATTAGAGTACAATAGCAATTTTAAATTAAAATATATACAGTATACAATTTGATTTTGCTAAAGGCAAACATAAGGGCAAAAACACCCCCTCTGCCAAAGTAACTTTGAATATTTAGATAAAATTTATTTCTTGAAGAGGATTCCTAGAAAAGCAAAATTTTGACATCATCAAGAAAACCTGCATTTCATTTTTGTACAATGTAATTATTTCTACAAATTATTGTTTAGTCTAAAAATCTTGAATTAAAGATGCAACATCTTTATTTTATTCATTTGTTACTTTTCACTTCACTGTTAAGATAATGAAATAAAGTTTTAAAAGGAACAGTGAAGAAGATAATAGCCGATATTTTTACATAAAGGTATATTAGTCTATCTAACATTCCAAAACACCTTTTCGGCACTGACTACTGTTACTGTATGAAAGAGACCAATAGCTCTTTGATATTGCAGCCAGAAATTTAAACACCTTCTGCTGTCTGCCACAGGAGGCTCCTAGCAAATAGAGAGAACATGCCCTCAATACGTACAACTTCAGCTGAGTTTTTCTGGACTTCCAAGGGGTAGAGAGCATCTTGTACAAAGCTGGATATTGAGATGCTCAGTGTTTGGTAGTAGAAGCCATGGGGAACCCTCCTGGGATGGTGTCTATGCCAAACAACAGTGGTTAAGATCCTGTGCATGACTGATATATGTTCTGTTAGATACTGAGCCATTTTCTTGAATGGGTGAAGGACACTACTGGAAAGTCTAGCTGTCTAGTTAATAGAAATCTTATTTTATTTTTTAATCATAGTGGTGTCAGCAGATAGGTCACTGGGCTGTACATCACTGGCCTGTACATCACTGGCCTTAACTATTTTTTCATCAAATTAACAAAAAAAATCCTATTTCTTTAGAAATTCAGAAAGAACGAGGAGTTTAAAGCAATGAAAAATATCAGTCCCAACATTATTTTCCCCACACATCACTATTAAATTAAGTATGTCAATGTGTTGCTTAATTTTATGATGTTTTAAAGTACATTTAAGCATAACCACCCCCACAAACCTCTACTGAAACTACTTCTACAAAGACAACCCTTTTACATGAATTACTGGTCTCTTTTACATTCAGAGAAATATACAGTGATAACAAAGCATGTGAGAATGGCTCCAACTCCAGGGAAGAAAGGTTTAATAGCCACATTATTTCATGTCTGTTATAATCTCTAAGTCCTTAAATGAACTGAGTTGTGAAGAAAAATGAGGAAAATGGGCATGCTTGTACCTTATTTTAGCAGAATAAGGATTTCCATAGTTCAAGAGGTAAGCAGGAACTCACTAAATGAATACCTTTTGGGTGTTTAGGACTGAGAGCAGGGAAAAACATACACAGCTGCATGCTAATTTTGAAGTTAATTGTTAGCTGCATGTTAATGCTGAAGAGGCAAAAATTCTGTGGACAATGATGCTGTGAAAATGCTGACTATTCATGCTATCTGTAAGTTTGTTGATATAAGAAGCTTTGAACAAAATAAAGAGATTTTCTTTATTCATATATATATATATATTAAAATTCGTTGACTATATAGCTAACAAACCTTTTCATCTCAAGGTATTTTTTCCTCTTTTTGTTTTCTATTTTTTATTTTTTATTTTACCAGATGGAATGTCGATTTCATGGGAAACAGCAATGAAATACATAAATACTTGTTAACCAATAGTTAAAATAGCCATAAATTCCACAAGTCTCGAAATCCAAGACAATACTCAGCACCCGACAGCAGCTATTACACATTTTCAGCCTTATACTGAAATCTTACTAGAGCAGCAGGCATACATGAAAACACACCGCAGTTTCTTTCTTCCATGGATGTTTGTGAGTGCCTTTCTCTCTGCATCATCACTGCATCTGTGAAGTCTTAAACTCATGGTAGAGAGGTTAACCGAGGTCTTGAGGCTGCTGAGCGCCAAAGTAACAGGTAGCTCAATACCACTCTCTCTATATTACCCCTTTATGATGTTGCTGAGAAGGGTGATTTTTTTCCTTGTTGCTGTGAAATGCTGATTTTGCATTAAAAGGAATGTTTTCTCCACAGAAAAGTACACAGTTTCCCCTCATTTGGCCCTTTGCTTCATTTTTAGCACTCAACATATTGCAGACATGAAAACCAACTCTAGATACACTGGTGAAAGTCAGAGATATTTTATGAGCCCATCTGGGAAGAAATACCAAGCAAGTGTAATTTTTTTTTTTTTTTTTTTTTTTTTTTCCCAAGAGTTGTTGTGAACAAAGAACTGTCTAGGTCAGAAAAAAACAGCACAGCAGTAAAATCACTCTGCATGACTTTTTTTATATTGGCTAACATTTCATTTCAGCTCCTTTGCATGAAAGAGTATGTATGCATTTTGTCCGCAATCCCTGGATGTCTATAGACGACCAGAAAACTTTACTTATGTCTTCTGATCTCATGCAGGCTCTCCTTCTTGTGTTTGCTTGCAATATTTCAGAATCAATTCATTTAGATTTTTTTCTGTGTTGGCAATGCATTTATGTCCAACACTAACAGCTAAATCTGTGGAGAAACTGAAATATTTTGGTCTGCTGTCAATTTATTGGAAATAAAAGATTGTTTTTTAATTTCACATTTCCCCTTCCTCTCCCACTTATTTATCTCTTCTGCTCACAGAATTGGGTGTATAAAGCAAGATTTCAAGAAATTATAGCAGATTTGGAGTTATATTCTCAGCTGATGTAGGTTATTATGGCTTATTGGGTTCTACTTCAAGAAGGAAGTTCATCTTTGGGTTTCTCAGACATTTCTTGTCTCTGCAAAAGGATCTTAAAGCTAATATTTTAGAGTTAATCAACTGGAATCATGATAACCAACAGTTATAAACATGTCACCTGTGTATTTCTTACAGCCTCACACCTATGCACATTGTGTTCTAATTTATCAGATCCAACTCTCCTGCTCATTCACCCTGGTCATAGCATTTTACATCATTTCTATGTAGGTAAAGAAGACACTGTAAAGAGTCAAAGAAGCTGGTTCAGAAATTGAAGTTACTTAGGTCTCCATTATTGCTTCTATTCAAGCAGCAAGGGTTATGAGATAGCACTAAAGTACTTTCCACCCTATAAGGACTATGCACCTTTTTTTTTTTTTTTTTTTTTTTTTTTTTTGGAAATGAATATGCAAAGCATGCTCATATTTTGTAGCAGACACTTGTAAATGCACTTATAATTTATTTTTTCCTGTACAAATGAGTGTTAATTGGTGTTTCCAAGGAATCAATGCAATCTGGTAAAATTGCAACTCAGATATGATTATACTAGCAGAAAAATAGTTAGTTGTGTTGTAAAAGTGCCTGACCCAGCCATCTCACTACGATCAGAGCTGCAAATCATCCTTTAAAAGCTCTGGGAAGTTATAGTGCGCCATAAGGAGCATGGTGTAATCCTAGCATAATGCCATTGTATGGGTGCAATTTAGTATTAATGTTCATTTTATCTACCATGAAAGGTGCCTCCCTGGATAGTGTTGTGGCCTTTTAGCAGAAATGGATACCATTACAAAATCACCTGTCTCTGAGGATGGTTCTGCAGAACTGATAAAGAAATGACACTGTTGTTCCCCAGCTGATTTTCAGCTGTGCTGCTGAATAAAAGGTAATGTAATATGGGCAGTGGCTGGAGAGAGATTCCTCTCATGAGCAGAAAAAGAATAAATGTTTCCCTCTGGGACCTGTGAAGCCCTCTTTTGAAATGCATGTATAACCCTGCTCCCAGTTCCCTAGGGTCATCATATCTTTATGCTCTGACATTAGGAAATTTCATGAGAAAAGAGAGACAAGGCACAGGGAGGTACAATAATGAGACTAAGCAGGATACTGATTTCACCCTGGGGTCATTGTATGAGCTGCTGTATACAGAGTGAACCTGGCTTCCTCTGGTGGAAAATTGAGCTAGCCATTAAACAATGATTTTATTTGTTTAGTGGGACAGCCAATCCCTAATCACTTTAAACTTGGTACCACTGTCTAGCGTAATAGCTCATCTGCTGTGGAGGCAGGTTTTGCCTTGGGCAAAAGTGATATATAGAGTCCTGGGACCCATTTCAGCAGTGGGTAAATGTCATGGTATAGGAATCAATGTAGAGCAAATGAATTAATGCTGTTCTTCCTTGCTCAGCTTTACCAACAGATTTTCTCTTGGAGGCTGCCCAGAGACTCTTGACATTCAGGATAGCTTGAAATTTCTACGTTGTTTTCACCTAAGCAAAGTACACAAAATTGCTAATGTGCTGCCCAGACATTGGTCTGGGTTGAATCAA
The DNA here is from genome assembly GCF_011077185.1 of Oxyura jamaicensis. Taxonomy (NCBI): domain Eukaryota; kingdom Metazoa; phylum Chordata; class Aves; order Anseriformes; family Anatidae; genus Oxyura; species Oxyura jamaicensis. The sequence goes on along the minus strand of NC_048894.1, from coordinate 151,336,521 downwards.
TGCTGACTTCCTTGGACTTCCTTTCTTATTTCCAGAATCACAGAATGGCTTGGGTTGGAAGAGACCTCAAAGATCTTCTAAGTCCAGAAATGCATGAAGAACCTCATATCAGAACTTTCCTTACTAAGTGCCCACTCTCTCTGACTGTTGTGTTTTCCCATAGTAAAGCATAGGATGATCTCTTCTCCAGGATTACACATAAATCCCTACCATGTCCTGTATTTATGTATATACCCTCCCAACCATGCTCATCTCTCTGTTTTCCAGTGCTAGAAAGTGAGGTTAAGGAGAAGGAAAAGGACTTGCAAGTTGATCTCGTGTGTTTTACAAAGGCTCCACCTAATAAACAGATGAAAGAAAGAGTGAATTTGCCTAGTTTCACAGAATCTAAGAGTCATAGAATGGGTTGGGTTGGAAGGGACTATAAAACTCATCTAATTCCAGCCCCGCACCAATCCCACCCCCTGCCATAAACATGGAAACCTTTCACTAGACCAGGTTGCTCCAAGCCCCATCCAACCTGGCTTTGAATATTTCCAGGGATGGGGCATCCACAGATTCCCTGGGCAATACCAGGGGTTACCCTGGCCCAGGTGCAGGATCTCGCACTTTACCTTGTTACACTTCATGATTGTCATGTGGGCCCATTTCTCAAGCCTGTCCAGGTCCCTCTGGATGGCATCCTTTCCTTCTGTCATGTCAACTGCACCGCTCAGCTTGGTGTTGTCCACAAACTTGCTGAGGATTCACTCAGTCCCACTGTTTATGTTTATTTTTATGTTTACTTATTTATGTTTATTAATAAAGACCTTAAACAGTACACATCAAAATACAGACCCCTTAGGGACTCCAATTGTCACCGATCTCCACCTGGACTTCAGGCTGTTGACCAGAGCTCTCTGAACGTGGTCATCCAGCTGATTCCTTAACCAATGAGCAGTCCATCCATCCAATTTCACATGGGACCCGAAGTAGTAAGTCCGCTGTAAGAGTACCCTCCAGTCTGAGCCCCAGAGAGGAGAGGCATAGGAACATTTTGAAAAACTCAAAGGGTTTGGATATGTAGTGGCTATTTAATTATCAGGAGGCATTTCTGGACATATTCAGAAGGCATTTTTAGAGTCTATGAGTATAATAATCATACGTACCAAATGAAGTTTCCCCAGGGTTCATCAGCAGGCTGGTGAATCTGCATTTGGTAGTGGTACATAAATCGTCAGTGATCTGGATCCTGTTCAGGGCACCTGTCTTCAAAAGAGGCTTAGCTCCTTTTAAATGGGTAGGAATGAAACACTTCTGAGGGCCAAACCCTCTGTGAATCCATCTGCTTTCTGTCATGAACTGCATGAAAATGAAAGATGCCACATTTTGAACCATATATTGCCTGTGGTTGTATGCTGTGTTGAGGAATAACCTGTGAACAGACCCTTTTTTTCATCTCTCGCTGAACTTGGGAGTAATGGAGGGTGCTGAGTGCCTCAGGGTACTGAGCACAAAGATTGCTGAGAGGTAAACACACATATATCTTACTGCAGCATGAGCTTGATGTGCATTCATTCAACAGCAGCACTTCCCTGATTTCAGTAGTGCAAGATCACATCCTTACAGCTATCTACTAGGGAAGATGTGAAAGGACAGCCAGTTAAGTTTTTATTTTTCCTGCGGAATAGAGTAGTCTCAGTCTCATAAGTGAGGAGGTTTAAAGTTAAAAACATGAAAGAAATACTGAAAAGATATCATATTCCTGACCTCTGCATACAGAATAGCATTTCAGATTGCATCAAACAGTGCAGGAAGACTGTCCTGCAGCTCATTAGCCTGACTTGGTGTTGACTTTGGAGAGCTCTTTACATATGTCATTTAATGTAATATTGATTTTTCGTATGGGATTTTCATTTTTTGTGAGCTCCTCTAAGATTAGCAAGCAAGATGCAAAAAAACGGAGTTTTACTGTTGGCTGGCATTAACACTTTGCTGTCCCCAGCACTGCTGTGTGTGTGTAGCACATGGCTGCACTAAAACAGCAGCTTGTGTACAGGCATGGTTGCGTCCCATGCAACATTTCATCTCTCCCTGGAGTTGCACAAATATTCACATTTTCACTCTCCCAGCCTCAAAGAAACTTTCTGCACAGCTTACAGCTTGAGGAAGGTGGGCTGTCCTATAGAAGACAAACAGCTTCAAGCTGGTGGCAGGACATACATGGTTCATTGGAAGACTTTGGGGCAGAATAGCAATGTAGAAAACTAGTTGGAAGACTTTATGCAAAAAAACACAAAGTGTTTCAGCACCAGCATGTGAGTTACCATCACTGTGTAAGTGTGGGTATTTTTGGAAACACTGGGTGTTTTATAATTTCACAGGACTCAGCAAGAGTGACCGGACGATGAAGGGATAACTTAGAGAGCTCATTGTAGGATGTAAGAGCAAGAGATGTAAGATGTCCTGAGACAGCTTATGACTAGAGATATGGAGACTGAGAAAGGTTTTCTATGTTTTCTGTGGTCTTTTTTTTATTATTATTTTTATTATTATTATTTTTATTTCTTAATACCTCATTTAATTATTTTAACAACTGATCCCTCCCTTTAACTTGGACCGAAAGAGGCCCAGAGCCCATTGGATGGAGGGAGAGGAATTCAGCAGCCAGTTACAGACTCTCTGTGGTCTCTGCCTAGTTTTAGTCCCCTGGCTTTTTATCAAGTGTAGCTGTTAGATTTCCAGGGTAGGAAAAGGGAAGTCTGACTTACACCAGCTCTAGCAGGTCTAATTCCTTTTACTCTGTGACATGCCATTTTTTCTTTCACCTCTGTGGTACTGTGGGAAATATAATGCTGGCAGCTCAGATAATATATTCTTATCTTATCTGCACTAAACTCATGTTTATTAAACCTTATCCCAAAACAAAGCAAAGCCAAGCAAACCAAACCAAAACAAACAAGCAAAAGTAAACAAACACAAATCCCAACAAATAGGATGTGATCTTATTTAAAATAGATGCATATCTCGAGAAAGAAGGTTTAGCTGTTTAATCAGGTGTACAGGAAAGAAGCTAACTGATGCAGCCATCTTGCAAAGACTTCCAAGTATCATTAGTTTTACACATATGACCAGACTTGCTGCAAGCAACATATGAACAAAAATGTGATCAAGGTGATAACAGGAATGGATGTAACTCAAGCCCCCCTTCAACCCCTACCCGTTTGCCTTGCAGCCATGTGGGAGAAAGCAGCTGCTATGTACCTGCATGGCTTCCCTTGTTCCCTGTGCCCCAAGATCCGACAAGGGTTCAGGCAAACAGGCCACCACTATTGGAACATGCTCACCTTGTTTTCTGATCATAACTTTCCAGACTTCAACAATAAAAAATACCAGGCCAGATTATTTCCTTTGAATTTCAATGAATTCCATGCCTGTATAATTTCTCTAACTGAAATCAGTTGTGTATGTGGTGACTTTGGTTTTTGTTTTTAATCAAATAGTGATTAAGTGTATGGAATAAATAAGGGGAGTTAGGGTCATATGAAGTAGCTTTCATATACTGAGTGAAGACAGATGTAAGGCCATTACTTTTTTTTTTTTTTTTTTTTTTTTTTTTTTTTGGTGAGGAATGGGGATGGCTAGAAATGGCTTTTAATTTTGTTTTTCAGTACTTCCTTCAGTGCTAAGTCGATTAACTGGAAAGTGGCCAGATAACTTGGAGTCTTTACAATATCTGGGGGGAGGGAGTTGCATAAAGACAGACAAACCCATTACTTGGTGAAGTAATTGGATTAGCCTGGGTAATTTAAAGCCTTTGGAGGAAGAGTTGTATAAGCATTTTATATGTAAAAGCTAAGGCTCTTCTAACTTTTAACAGGGTCTTACCAAGGTCACTGAAAACCAGACCTTGTCTTTCAGACATTGCTCTGAGAAGTTCACAAAACAAACAGAAAGCACCAAAAGAAGCAGAGGGAGCTAGCAGTGGTTTCTGAGAAGCAGCGTAGATGCCAACACTGATCAAAACTCAGATCTCTGTGTGCCTGTACAGTAGAGATGCTCTTTTTGACCCTCTCAGAAGCATGGATGAGCAGAGAAGACACCAGCAGCCATTGATGTACGGTGTCTGAGGTTGTGGTGCTGCTGAAGTCACACTCATCATGGAGGATGTTATCCGATGACAGCCTCCCTGGGACATGTCTTTTGAGATCCTGGTCCAGATGAACAGGAGCTGTTCAAGTCCTGCTTAAGAGGGGTCTGGACTCTTTCTGGCAGACTGTCATGTATGGTAGGACTTTAGCACACTGGTGAAAGAATGCCACTCACGTGGTGGTTTCCTCTGTGGATAAATAGGGCCTTCTCTGTAGGTCCAGGATGTGAGCCAAAGTTCTGACTGATTCTGCACGGGATATTAGATCCCAATGGGTGCCCAATGGATCTAGTCATCTAAGGAGGGTGTTATTCAAACTGACTAATATTCCAAGAGCTTGTCTATCCATGTTTGTGCTAGTGAGTGAGACTTCCAGCTAATAACCCTAGTAAAGCACTTGCTTTACCACAGGTACCAGTGGTGAGGAGCAGTGGCAGAGTATCTGTATGCAACACCCCCAAAATCAAGGAAATACTTGGGAACATAAAAAAATGAGGTGCCAAATCTAAAAGGCTTTGGAAACAACAATTGCGCTAGTTTTGGCTAGGACAGAGTTAATATTCCTCCTAGTAGCTGGTATGGTGCTGTGTTTGGTATTTAGGATGAGAATACTGTTGGTATCACACTGATGTTTCAATTGTTGCAGAGCAGTGCTTACTCTAAGCCAAGGACTTTTTCAGCTTCTCGCTCTCTCCTGCCAGCGGGCAGGCTGGGGGTGCAGGAGGAGCTGGGAGGGGACAGACCCAGGACAGCTGACCCCAACTGGCCAAAGGGGTGTTCCATACCATGTGATGTGGTGTGTCTTGGTTTTGGCTAGGATAGAGTTAAATATCACAAAAATAAAAACTGAGTAATTATGATAAAACAAAACAGTGATAGATGGATAGCACACATAGGTGATGGAGGTAGGGATAAAAAATGATTGTAAACAAATAGTGAGAAGCATAATTGGAAAAATGATAAGGAAATAAAATATTGGAATTGTTACCCGTTACCAATTGGAACTGCCCCTGTGGCAGGCTCCAGTATAGCCTTGTCATGATCATCTTGGGAACTGTTTATATTATAACACAGCCCCTGAGAAATGGCAACAGAGTTCTTTATTGCCAGGACATCTTGCAGGTAAGCCTGCTGGATGTCCATTGTTTTTGGTGGCTCCAAGCTAATGCTTGGCATGGAGCCTGAACAACGAGTAGGGAGCTCGCCGGGCACTGCTGTGATGGTGTTTGTGCGCTCTGATGGCAGAGAGTGATGACTGGCCGGAGTAGTCACAGGCCTGTTCTGGCCAAGGTGGATCCACTTCCATCGGCTCGTCAACATTTTGTGGATCCAGCTCCATGGGCTCCACGGTGTTTGGCAGCAGAACAAGCCAGTCCTTGCCTGGGGCTGCCCAGCCGGGATGCCTTCCGTCCGGAATGCTTTCAGGCCAGGGTGCTGAACCAGTGGGTTGTCCAGTGTCGATGTCCCATGCCACTATCCAATTGATTTCCATGCATGAGTTTGACGGTGCCATCTGTTTTAAGGCCATGCCTGGGTCCCACGCTGTATTCTGGATTATGGGCATGCCTGATCTCCACACGCCTGTCCTGCTGATGATCCTGCCTTCTCCCCATGCCACCATTGCGCCAATGGTTAGGCCCAGGCCCCCTGTTGCTGTATGTTTGAGGGGCTGGCCTATTCCGCACGTCGCTGCGGTGCCAATGATAACGATTTTAAGTGTCTGTGGGCTGGGGGCCAGAGGTCCCCTGAGCACTGGTGTCAGTTGTGCTACAGGCGCTTTCCCTCTGCCCATGACTTCTTCTTGTTAGGTGCATTCCTTCTCGGTGCTTCCTCAGACTGCATTGCTGTCCTCACACCGAGGAGGCCTGCCGCTCGCCTTGCTGTTTCTAGTCACCTTCCTGCCACACAAGTTGGCCATCAGAGTGCCCAGAAGCTCAGCAAATGGTGGGCCAGCTGCAGGGGTCCTGTTTTATAGGGCCGGGAGCAAAGGCGGGGCAGTGGTGGCCACTGTGACCTCAGCAAGCCTCTGTGATAGAGTGGCCCACGCGTGGACAAAGGCGGCTGTGTTGGGAGAGGCCTGGAAGATGCCCTCACATGGAGGAAGGAGGAGGGGGCTGAGGGCCCCTTTTCTGGGGCTGGCTCCCCTGGGCCATTTGACTTGCCAGAGAGAAAGGCTGCCCCTCAGCCACAGGGACTGCCCCCACCTCCCATCCTGTGCCCTGGGTTTATTTTTAACACTGTTTTATAGGTAATTTCATTCTACTCTTTACAGAAAAGAACAGAAGCAAGGTACATCTTCAGCCCTAATTCCCACATGCACTTTGTGCTCTGAGTGAAGAATTTCTTCCTCACATCACATCTAATCTAAATCTCCATTTGTTCAAAGCCTTTATACCTTTTTCCACTGCTACACTCCCTGATAGAGTCCCTCTCCAGCTTTCTTTTAGGCTTTTATGGGTTACGTTAGGTGGCAAAACTGCAGGACCTTGCAAATTGCACCCTTATCTACCTTGTTCCACATGACGTTTTCCAGCTCGAGCTCTAGCCTCTTATCAGTGCAACATTGAGTCATAGAATCATTAAGGTTGGAAAAGACCTCCAAGATCATCTGGTCCAACCATCGTACTACTACCAATGTCACCCACTAAGCCATGTCCCTAAGCACCATGTCCAACCTTTCCTTGAACACCCACAGGGATGGTGACACCAACACTTCCCTGGGCAATGTGTTCCAATGCCTGGCTGCTCTTTCTGAAAAGAAATGTGTCCTACTTGTTTTAATTCTTTTAATTGTTGAAGAGCAGTGCTTACACAGAATCGAGAACTTAGCTTCTCACACTGCCGTCTCAGCGAGGAGGCTGGGGGTTGCAGTAAGAGCTGGGAGGGGACAGACCCAGGACAGCTGACCCCAGCTGGCCACAGGGGTATTCCATACCATATGGCATAATGCTGAACAATTAATAAAGGTGGGCTGGCCAGGGTGTGGGGGGCTGCTGCTTGGGGATAGGCTGGGCATTGGTCAGTGGGTGGTGAGCAATTGCATTGTGCATCACTTGTTTGTACGCATTATTAAGAGTAGTACTATTATTATTATAAATAATAATTTTCCTTTCTTTTCTGTCCTAATAAACTATCTTTATCTCAACTCACAGTCTTTCATTTTTTTCTAATTCCCTCCCCTGTCCCAGAGAGGGAAGGGGACGGGTGAGTAAATGCCTGTGTGGTGCTAAGCTGCTGGCTGGTTTAAATCACAACAATCCAATATAGAAAAAAAAAATAAAAATAAAAGTAAAACCTCCATGTTGAATATAAGTTGTACAATGACAGCATACTTTCTGTGAATACTGCACCTTGTTCCACTTGATGTCAGAAAGGCTTGAGTCCACTACAGCTGCTAATGAGATAAACACTACATCACATCTTTTGTCAGAATACACCAAGACTTCCATTTTACAGGAGTATTATGCAACTTCTCTAAAATTAGCAGGATAATGGCTGTGGCACAGCTAGAACCCAGCTCACACGCTCAAATCTGATGTATGGACCTAAGGAACCGAAATTTTCTTGATTCTTCTCTAAATGTCTTATCCAAACATGGCTGAAATCAGCACAGAGGCAGGCTCCAAGGAAAAATGTTGGGATGACCCATTGGCCTTCAGAATTTCATTTAAACTCTATTCCCAGTTGGAGTTTCATGTAACTGCTTGCAGCCGAACCTGACAGTCTCTCTGCCTTTTGTAGCACTACATGGGTAATATCTTTCTCCAAGGATGAATAATTCTTGTACTCTTCCATATTAGGCCCCAATTCATTCTCTCATTCTATTCCAGGCATATCTTATTTTTTCCTATCTGCTTTTTTAATATAAAATTTTATGCATATCCTGATATATCTTATTTATAACCTTCAGGCATTGGCTTATTTTTATTTATAAGGCTGAAGTTATTAGATTCACTAAAAAAATCTCATGATAAAGACTGAGTACATAATGCATATGACTTAGGCACTGTAGGAAGAGCAATACATATTAATTTAGTGGTTCAAAAGTGATCCCAAATCATATGGAAACATAACATTTGCTTACTGTTTCTGTGCCAATTAGCTGTCATGCTCCCTGTCAATTGAAAATCCACCCCCTGCTTCTCCATCATTTCATTTTGAAGTAAAAATACAGTTTGCCCATATAGAAGGCTCACATTAGATCGGTTCTCCCAGTGAATACGTCAAATGTTTTATTGGAACTTCCACTGCATGATTTTGGTAAAGTTAGACTTGCCTTATTTAAGTGTTTCCATCTGTTTTCCCCCCCCTGAAATATTCTTGGTTAAATGACCTCCAGGAGGCTTTTTTTCTGAGCAATTGTTTGAGTTCCTACTCTGTGTAATAAAAAGAAAGTTTCCCATTTCTGGTGTGATTGTTCACAGCCTTGAAGAGCAGGTCTGAGTTACTTAGGCTGTTACTGGCACTGCTATGCTAGGTAACACCTGGGGGCTGGAGTACCCTGTTTCTGTCACACTCTGAGCCTCTTGGGTCCCTCCAGACCACAGCAGGTTCAAACTTACTGAGCCCCGTACCAGCATGGGTGACATCCCCATCTAGCTGTCAGCCTGAGCTCTGTGCCCACGTCTCCTGAATGCACAGAGATTCCTCCAGCCAGCCACTTGGTCAGTGCTGATGCTGAACCCAGAAGTGTAGGAAACTTTTGATACCAGACACTTATCTTCAGTAGCTGTGGACTCATCACACCAAACACAATAGCTTTACATGTGGAGCACTAAAAATACATGGTATTCTACCAAATGCATCATTGTTTAAGACACAACATAGACCAGAGTACTTTCTTTAAGAACATTTAAGACCCCATGAAGCTTATATAAACATGCTTCTCCTTTTTTAAAGCATGCATTATTATTCTGTGCTTTCTCATCATTGTCGTTCATATTCTCATTTCCTGCGGTGCTTATATCTCACATTGGTGTCATGTATATACTCAACTGGCTTATTCTTAAGGCAGGCTAAATTTCACTGAGGATTTTGAGAAGCTATGCCTAAGTGGTTTGCCTGAACTGGCTTGTTGTACTTGACAGCATCTGTAATGACAGCATGCAGTGAGGTATCTTTTCTGGAAAAACAAAACAGAACAAAACAAAATAAAAATCCCAGCCCCCTCCTGCAAAGCAACACGATTATTTCAACACGAAGCAAAATTTGTAAATTATTTGCTTTAGGACATGCAAAGAAGCAAGAAATATAATAAGAACATTATTGGCTGTAGTCAGTGAAGTCATACCAAGATGATTAAGGGAAGAACTCAGACAAGTAAAATTCTAGTTATGGATGTCTTCTGTTATGTTCAGTTGATTTATGTGGTTTGAGTAGTAAATTACAATGAAAACCAATTTGGAAAAGGAATATTAAGCATATGATTCAGACATGGTTTTCCATTTAAGAAACATCCTAATATAAAGTGTGCTCAGCCAATCAGTCCAAGGTGATTACTCAGAAGGTAAAGAGTCTGAGAGAAGATAGGCTCCAGTAAAAGGGGAAAACACATCAATCACAGTCTCACTTCTTCCCATGCTGAATAGGTTCAGTCCAGCTCCATTTGGTTTCTCAGCTGGAGTCCAATAGCCTCTTGAGGAGTATAGATTTCTGTGTGACTCCCAGGGTGGTATATTTTATATGAGTGTAAAGCATATTAAATTAATGTCTTAGGCATGGACACAGCCTGAGGAAACTTTCAGCTGGATGGAAGGATCCATGCAGGACTTTAGTCCCTTGGTACAAATAAATCCAATATTTTCCCCAAGAATCATCCTTTCTCACTCAGCTGCCTCCCATTCTCATGCTTCTCTTCTGTCCTATTTCTTTTCTCCTTTACCTATTACTTCCAGTGCCCAGACTTACAGACACAAGGAAAATAGGGGCTACATTCAGAAAAGTAAACTCTAAGTGCCAGGTAAGGTGTCTCAGCAGCCAAAAGGTGCCTAAGTGTAAACCTCTGTTAACTGATGCCTAATCCTGAAGATGCCTAAATGACACAATCAATCAAACTGCTTAAATATTAGCGTATACCCTGGGGTAGGTTTTGGGTGGGATCAGACACTTTCCACCCCTGAAAGGGCAGACTGTAGTTTTTAATAGGCTTATCAAATTACAAGTGACATAAATTCAGGCACTTACAGGCCACTGTATCAACTGAATGTTCTCCGTGTACTCATGAAACTGAGACAAGATCCAGCAAGGTGAATGACAAGTTGAATGGAAGTCACCAGTACAACCTTGCAGTGAAGAAGGCCAATTGCATCCTCAGCTGTACTAGCATGGCAAGGGAGGTGATTATTGTGGAATCACAGAATAGTTGAAGTTGGAAGGTACCTCTGGAGGTCATCTGGTCCAAACTCTCTGCTCAAGAAAGGCCACCTAGAGCAGGCTGCCCACAACTATGTCCAGGCAGCTCGTGTATATCTCCAAGAAGGGACACTCCACATTCCCTCATTTTCAGTACTTCTGAGACCACATTTGGATGCTGTGTCCAGTCTGGGGATGCTTAGTACGAGAAAACATTGAAGAACAGTGGCAAATCAAAGGGAGTGTCATCAAGACGGTCAGAGGGTTGGATAACATGAAATTGGAGGGCATGTAGATAGATCTGGACTTGTTCAGTGTTAAGAGAACAGCAGCAACCTTAATTTTGCCTTCAACTGGCTGTTGTTAAGCCATATATAAGATGGATCCAGACTCCTCTTGGAGGTGCACAGGAAGAGGACAAGAAGTTTCTGAATGCACACAAGATGTAATTTGGAAACAAGTTATGTCTTGGGAAACCATGTTCAGTAGTAATGAAAAAAAAATTGTAACTATGAGAATGATTAAACCCAGGAACATTGGCCCGGTTTGCGTCCTCCGAGACAAGCAAAACTCAACTGACAAGCTCCTGACCAACCTGCTCTATCTAGATCTACTCTGAGCAGGAGTATGGAAGAAATGATCTCCAGGTCCCTTCCAACCCCAGTAACTATGTGATTCTTTTGGAAGCCTTTGCAAAACTCAGAAAGGTTTCTGCCATGTAGACCCATATTCAGAGTATGAAGAGTCCAAATGAGGAATATTAAGGGCAAAGATACAACCCTAAGCTCATTTGAAGCCACTTCTACTGCATGACTTTGTGAATAATGCTTGTTCTATCACTAAACAAGTGATAGAACAAGCATTGGAGAACAAGTCCTACGAGGAGCGGCTGAAGGAGCTGGGCTTATTCAGCCTGGAGAAGAGGAGGCTCAGGGGCGACCTTATCGCTCTCTACAGATACCTTAAAGGAGGCTGTAGAGAGGTGGGGGTTGGTCTGTTCTCCCACGTGCCTGGTGACAGGACGAGGGGGAATGGGCTAAAGTTGCGCCAGGGGAGTTTTAGGTTAGATGTTAGGAAGAGCTTCTTTACTGAAAGGGTTGTGAGGCATTGGAACAGGCTGCCCAGGGAGGTGGTGGAGTCACCATCCCTGGAAGTCTTCAAAAGACGTTTTGATGTAGAGCTTAGGGATATGGTTTAGTGGGGACTGTTAGTGTTAGGTTAGAGGTTGGACTCGATGATCTTGAGGTCTCTTCCAACCTAGAAATTCTGTGATTCTGTGATTCTGTAAACTGGGAACTTCAGATTTTTTATCCCTTTCTTCTGTTCTCTCTCCTCCCCTTTGTTGTTTTGATTTATTAAATGTGATTTATTTTATTTTTTATTTTTTCAGTATAGGGTCAGCATTCACAGGCCAGTTAAAGGTTGGGCTAATGTCTCTGACATCAATGATAATGAAAGGGAAAGATTTGCTATGGCATTCAGCCTGACAAATACACTTGTAAAGAGAGATGTTTATATTTATTAAAGATGAAGTAAGTGCACTGGCTGTTTTTCTCTCCTATGATATTTTCTGGTTTGGAAGTACCCCAAGACATTTCAGGTCTTTCTATATTTGAGATAGTAATTGGGAGAACAATTGAAGGGGATTGAGCACATAGTGAAGAAAAAGCAGTAGGAGGCAAAGATTTTTTCAGAAGAAAATATAGCACATTACAGAAATTGAGTGCTCTGCATTTAATAAGGCAAGCAAATAGACAAGATGAAACCAAAGAAAAAGGCACAATGGAGACAAAAAAAGGCTTATTATGACAAGAAAGCCAGAGCTGTTAACTATCAGTCTGGTGATAAACTATTACAGTATTACCAATGCTGTCTCCTGAAGAATGTAAATTACGTGACAGGAGATTTGGCCCCACACAGAGATAAAGAAAGTGCATGCAGTTCTATTTCCAAAAGGACAAGAAGATAAGAAAAAAAATGGGGGTGGGGAGACAGGGGTAGTCGATTTATCTTTGTAAAGTCACTAGAACAGTAAATAGCACATAAAAAGGGAACAAATGAACAAACCCTGGAGTAAAGTAGACCAACAGATCAAGCTTAACTTATGCAGATGTTAAGAGAAAGCAGCTTTCACACTGTGTGTTGCTGATTTGATTTTAGGGGAAATTTAGTGTTCTGTTAATCAGATTTCACAAACACATGGGATTCAGCTGTTAGGAGACCCTGAGAAATATTTATCCATCAGCTAGGAAGAAACATATCCTCCTCAAAGACTGTGGGTGTCCACAGAGGGCCTGAAAACTTAGAGGAACAGTCGGAGAATACTGGAGAGAAACTGTCTGGGGGCTGGGAATCATACCAATCAGCTCAAATAAGTTTTCTTAAGTGGGATCATAGGTTGCATACTCTTTCAGGGAGAGCATAAAACAATGTTTTCTCAGTGTAATGTACCATACAGAGACACAGGGGTCATGGCTGAGCCTTATTAAGAGCACACTGAAAGAGAGCAAAAAGGAGTCACTGACAGTGAGAGCACTATTGTTCTTTGCCTGGGAAATAGCAAGCACATCTTCTTCACTATAAGGGATGAAGCATGCTACATGATGGTCTTTCATTGCTATTTTAATAGAGTTTCATCATGGAGATGCAACATCTTGCACACTGTGTTCTTTCTACTCAAACCATATGCTAGCCTCTTACGTGTGACAGAGCACTGCACCCTCAAGCTGCAACCTCTGTCCACCACATGTAGTAAAATGGATCCACGCCCTTTTTATGGGTGTTGTGTGTATCTCTGGTGCTCCTACAAATGCAACTGGAAAAGTTGCAGGAGGTTGGGGAAGGAGGGTGTGTTAGGTGTGCCCTCTGTTCAAAACTCTCTCATATGATTTTGTCATATGATTCCATTATTATGTAAATATGAATGTTATGCTCACTAAATATGTCTGCCTTTTTTTGAAGGACTGTGTTTTCAGTCATTTTATCTTGGCCTTATAAGCATGTCCTGTGTGCAGGGACTTCATCTATTGGATACAGCTTCTATGAGACCTACTTTGATTAATACTTTTGATGATGTATCAGTCTACATAATAATCAAGAGCCCAGTAGGGCCTGGATTATTCCCTGCCTCGTGATGTTATCTACAGGAGAAAGCTTGAGCATGCTAGAGGGTAACATTGCAAATAGACATGAGAGCTTGTGGATAGCAATACAGGACAGAGGTGGGTGGTTCTCCACATGCAGCATTTCAGACTGCATAACACTTCTCTGGTACCCTCTGGGGATATGCAGGCAGCTTGGCAGTTGCTGTTTCAGCTCAGTGGCTTGCTTCAAGCAAGTGAAAAAACATAACGTAGGCATCTCCTAGCAGACGTTAAACACCAACCACACCTGTCACAAGCTATGCCTTGATCCTAACTCCTCCTAATGATTCTTTTGTAACCAAAAATAAATTTCTCTCCTTTTATTTGAATATACACAAGTGCCACCACAGAGAACATATATTTCATGTACTTTGGCTAAAAATCCTCTTTGTGATCAGACCAAGTGTTTGCTGGTTCAAGATCAAAAGAATTTCCATTTGCATGTTCCCGTATCAGCAAATTTAAAAGAATGGTCTTTCACTTTTGTCTGTTAATGTTGCTGGGCCACTGACAGGACACCTCTTCAATCTACCCTACTGTAGTGTTATCCTGATTAGCCTGAGCTATACTTCCCAACAGCTTGGAGCCCACAATCCATCATTTTGTTTGTATAGTTTCATCAAACAACTAGCAAAGGAAACCCACACTCCAAGTTTGTGTTTGGTTCAAATGGAAGGAGTCACCTGTCCCTTTTTTCTAGCTTTCTTCTTTGGTTCTCAGTATTATCTTTTTTTTTTTTTTTTTTTTTTTTTTAATTAAAAATTAAATTTTTTTCCTTTTTTTTCTTCAGAGTATGCAATGAGAAAGAAGCACAAGAAAAAAAAATATCTTACAAGGTAAAAGCCAGCTTAGTGTAGAATGCTTAAATCATACTCTTAAAGACATTGTTCTACAGGATGTAATTAACATTGTCCACATGTTTTATTGTGAGTATTTGGATTTCTTTTCTGTGCAATAATTCTGCTTCCTGCTTTCTGTTTGCCAAGCTTTAGGGAAAATGTCTTGTAATGGCTTTGTCTGACCCTTAAATACATAGTCCCATTCCTATCCCATTTTTAGGCAGACTTCTAGCTGCTAAGATGCTATACCTATTTGTATTCCTGTATTTTCCCCTTTCTTGTTTTTCTTTTCTTTGGTCTTCCCTGCCTCTTTGTACTTCAATTAATCTAATTCACAACAGACAGCGAAGGTCCAAGGAGGACAACCTGGTTATACTGCTTGAATATGGACAGGACCCTTGTAGGTTCGTTATCAGCGGGGATGTTGAGTGATGAAGTTACTGCAAATGCCACGGCCCGGTAGCTCAGTGTAAGCTAATGGGTCAAATCATCACTCCACCCACTACAAACAGCAGCAGAAGGGCATTTTGGTTCCTTTTTGTCAAGGCAATGGTGTCATTTCCTACATCAGAATTACAGAATTCTTTTGCCAGTGTCACCAATTGCAATAACTGCAGATCCCAGAGGGACTGCGTCTCCTGGCTCTGCACTGACTGTGCTGTCTCTGAAAGATGGTGCAGATGGAGCTACACAGTCCTTGTGTCTTGGAAAACTTGACTTTAATACTTAATGAAACCCGTACTGTGACTATACTGAATTGTGAAAAACAAACAAACAAAAACTTAAAAACCTTTTTTTAGGTTTTATCAATTGACTCTTTCTAATCAGTTCACAAAGTCCCTCCTCAGGTCCATTTTTGTCCTGCTCTTGGAAAATATTTAGCAAAACACTTTAAGCAGAAATTTATATTTCTTTTGACCCAGAAGCTGCAGATTTGAGGAAGAAGCTGCTTTTCTAAATGTGATGTTGTGGCTTTAAAGGCAGCTATGCACACACAGCTGCTTGCTCACTCCCTTGCAGTGGGATGGGGGGGAATGAATTAGGGAAGAAAAAAAGTAAAACTCATGGATTAAGATAAAGATAATTTAATAGAAAAGGGTGGTGGTGGTGGTGAGGGAGTGGGAGGGGAAAACAAGTACACAAAACAAGTGATGCACAACACAATTGCTCACCACCAGCCAGCCAAGGCTCAACCTGTCCCTAAGTAGTGTCCTGTCTGGGGCCAACTCTTCCAGTTTTTATTGTCCTGCACGATGTCACATGGTATGGAATATTCTTTTGGTCAGTCTGGCCCAGCTGTCCTGGTTCTGTCCCCTCCCAGCTCCTTGTGCACCCCCAGCCTCCTCACTATTAATGATGTTGCAGCTGAAGCCAGGAAAGCAGCTTGTTACTGGATAATCAAAGAGCAAAACATTGACAAATGAATCTGGCATTGCATTATTAGGATGAGAAGGAAAAGAGAGATCACAGTTCTTGGGGATCAAGCAAATGAAGCCATGCATGAGTGAATTCCCATTCAGTCAAGCAACCTGGACAATGACCTAGTCCTGCTGTTAGTCATAAGTCTTTCTTGAGGCATTTGATATTCATTTTTATTTTTATTTTTTTTTCCCCTGAGCTTTTTATTTTATTCTCCATTTTCAGTTGAGATAAAGTTAATTTTCTTCACAGTGGCTGGCATGTTATCATGTTTTGGATTTAGGAGAAAAATAATGCTGATAACATGCTGATATTTCAGTTGTTGCAGAGCAGCACTCTCCCAGAGCCAAGGACTTTCCAGCTCCTTGTGCTGCCCTGCCAGTGAGGGGCTGGGGGTGCACAGGGAGCTGGGAGGGGACACATCCAGGACAGCTGGCCCAGATGGACTAAAAGGATGTCCCATACCAAATGATGTCTTGCTGAACAATAAAACTGGGGGAGTTGGTTATGTATAGTAGTGGTGAGGCTGCTGCTCAGGATCAGGCTGGGCATTGGTCAGTGGATGGTGAGCAATTCCATTGTGCATTGCTTGATTTGTGTATATATATATAATGATTTATTGTTATTATTATTATTAATTATTATCCTTTCCTTTTCTCTCCTATTAAACTGCCTTTGTCTCAAACCACGAGTTTTACCTTTTTCTATCTCTCTCCCATCCCATGGCAGGGGAGTTAGGGAACAGCTGTGTGGTGCTCAGCTGTCTGCTGGGTTAAACCACAAAACTGGAGTCTAAAGAAAAGCTTCAGCTGCCAACTGGAAAACACATTAGATGTGCCTTCTTAGATATGCTACTTCCATCATGCCCACCACAGATACACGGATATGGATGTTGCCTGTGCCTAATCCATTAGAGGTAGCTCACTATTGCTTTGGCTAATCCAGTCACACCTTTTGGAATTGCCCACACTTTGCTCACCAAGTAGTTATGAAAAAAATACAGGTCTCTCATGGCTTGTTTTTTTCCTCCTTAGGCACACTTTTTAAAATGACAAGGTTGAGTAATGTGAATAGGGGTTACTGTGCTTTCCACCTCTACTCTGCTGTTTTTGAATTGGTGGTCATATTTCAGGAAAGCAATTAAATGCAGGCTTAACTTCCACTTTGTTTTATGTGCCCTGACTGCCACTGTAATGCTTATAAGACTATGTAAATGTTGAAGTGCTGGGTTTGTAGGACTTCATACCCAGTGTGATGTGAAACACTTTGACTCTTGCTGACTTTCTGGATGGAGAGGCTAAGTTCTTTACAAAGAGAAACTTCTTTATTATTATCATATATATATAGATGCAAATGATTAATACGTGCTTGTTGTCATATATCCTTGGGCATAAAAATTTAATCCCTCTGTTTAAGGAGTCTGAGAAAAAGTTTATGCTCTATTACTATCACAATCTAAATGAGAAAAATATAAAATCTCAAATGACAAAGAACAGTTAAGGAAGATGCTGAAGATAACAGGCCATACTGTTCTCAGAATGAGCCATATTTGTAAAAAACAAACACAATAAGGTGTATGAGTGTTTTATTTTCTATATCTTTATATACCTATATATTTTTGCATGTTTGTGTGTTTTATTCAAATGGAAATTTGCATGAGAAACATATATTTCAGATGATTTTTTGTATCTTTTTTTTTTTTTTTTTCAATAACAAACTGTCCATCATATTTTTCCTTTAAAAACGTTGATAAAAAATACCAGTCCAAGTATTTGTTCTCAGATAAAATGAATGTTTTCCACTTTTCAGTAACGAAGAGGTAGGGAAAACAGGTGTCTGGGAGCAGAGGTATATCACAGAATCCTCCAAAACAATGTAAATTTTTTACATCATTTTTACTGCAATTTTTAAGTTGCTTTATTCCTGTATAATTTTCTGAAGGAGGCTATTTCCAGAAGATGAACACTAATTTTTAGCTAAGACAAGGTCATGGAGGAGAGGAGTGGTCAGTGTAAGCCTGAAAATGAAGAGGTGGAGAAAGGGGCAAAGAGGCAGGAAGATGCTTGATAGAAGAGAGGGGAGAAGTTTGAAAGGATGCTGCTATTACAGTGCAAGGGAGCAGCAAGAAAAGTGCCAGGGAAGAGACACACAGAGACAAAAGGTAGAGAAATGGGAGGGAAGACAAGGGAAAACAAGAGCAGAATGGCTGATGAGCAATAAAGGAGCAAAGACTGTGCAGGTGGGATGAGGAGCCAAGGAAGGGGCCAAAGGTACAACAAGAGCAGTAGGAAAAGATTGTATGGTAGCTGCCAAAACCTGAAAGGCTTAAGAGGATAAAATTAGAGTTCTAGGAGGAGAATGCAGTAGGGCAGGTGTAACATGGCCATTGTAGGAAACAAAGTTTTTGTATTTGTTTGTTTGTTTGTTTTGTTTTTGTTTTTCTTTAAAGGGAAGGCTGACAGTGAGGTACACTGGGAGCAGGGAAACTTAGAGGACTGAAGCAAAGAGGTTGTACCAGTGAGCTGAGGCAGGGATGGAGCAGGACAAGGGACATTAAGCAAGATAGATGACAGGGATGAACCACCTTGTTCTGGATAGGAATGTGCTGAATTATGGTACAGAAAATCCTTCTGCCCAAGCCCCAGGTCATCCTGTCCCCAGGGCGTGCTGAAGCTGTGATTTGCTGCTGTATTGAGGATGGTTGTGACTTGCACACAAGCATGGCATGGCCAGTTAAATTACTGCTGTCTTTGCTCTGCAGGTCAGTAGAACTGACTTTAGAGCTGCTGGGCTGGCATCTTCCTTCTTTTTAGAAAAAAAATGTAAAAAGAAAAAGAGCTATTGCTCACCAAATGCCCTTCCTCTCCCTGTCATGCACCTATAGGGCCAGTGTACCTAGTCTCAACTCCATTAAATATGGCCAATATTAAAATTGTCCTCAATCACTTATTTGAGGACTGGGAGCAGTGATTTTACCGAAAATTTAATCTCAGTCTCTCCAGCCCATTCAACATGGTCAGTTGGGTGGCATTCTTGCCCATGGCAGGGGGGCTTGCAACTAGATATCTTTAAGGTCCCTTCCAACCTGAACTGTTCTATGATTCTGGTAATTTGCTAGAAGATGTAAATGGCAGCAAAAGGGCTTCACAATCTGAGCTGGACCAGGTCAAAGCTATGAAAACAAACCCTTTAATGGCAAAGAAGATATATCTATCATGTACTTCATCCAAGTATGTCTAAAAGCAGGAATTTTGTATATCCAATCTAGATTTGCAGGGCTGAATCTTACAGGAAGTGTTCTGAAAGGATCAAAATATCATCATCAACAGCGGCTGTAAAAAATTCTCAGTCATGGAGGTATTTTATAAAGCTGGCAGTGCCATATGAGATGGTGTAGAGCAGGTCATCCATGTACCCTGCAGGAGCAAAGCTTGAGACAGGCAAAGGATCTTGGGCCAAGCTGAGAGATGAGGCTCTCAGATGCTAACCCATCATGGTACATGTGGCAATGTGCTTCCAGGTTCTTGAACACTGCCAGAAATGAGATGGCAAATTGAAAAGAATGGACTGAATAATTAAATTGAGCCAGGTTCCTTGAGGGAAAATAGTAATAAAAGTCTCCATCCTTATCTGAAAAATGATCTGGAGTTTAGACCTGTTAGAATTATTACTAGCACAGCTGCACCTCCAGTTCCAATGCATTTCCTCTCAGATAAGTAATATCAATCATACTTCCACATCTGGCTATGCCAGCAAGCACATACATTTAATACTTGCTTAGCAGAATATATAATGCAGAACGGTGGCTGTGTACATTTCGGATGCTTTTGCCTTGACAAAACCCAGTCCCTGTGTCTTGTTGCCACACGCAGGTACAGATTTATCATGGCAAATTGTACTGAGCGTGCTGCAAAGACAAAACCCAGTGATCCAGAGAGAATTTAATCCCTGGCCACTTGAACAGCAGAGAGAAGGAATTGCTGCCTGACTGCACCCTGTCCAGGAGAAGATGTTTCACAGTTTTGCCCCAGAAGGCCAGCATCCTTCTCCACCAGGTTCAGTGCTCTGTCACCCCTCTGCTGCCTGCTGGCTCCTGAAAGAGCACAGAAAGAGGCTGGATTTAACTCTTTTCCAATTTAGAGGATGATCCGAGGGAATATCAGGTGGCAGGAGACCTATGGGTAAAGGCAGTTAGTGACAGGTTGTTTATTTTCCTCTGAGGAACCTTGGGGGTAGTAAGAAAGCTTTGTATGAGAAGAAGCTGATGGGGGAAGCAGGAATGTCAAAAACAGGCATGCAATTAAAAAGATGGTTTTTGTTTTTAATTTGATCTTCCATACTCTAGACAGGCTTTCTGTCTGTCCTGAATTGCCTGCAAAGTCCTGCCTTAGGTGGGCCAGAACTACTGAATAAAAAAAAAAAAAAAGGAAGAAAATAAATAAAGGGCAATCTCTTTTTATGTTACGGCTACTAGTTGTGGTGCAAGGATATTTAGGGGCCTATTAAAACCTGTAGCCCTACCAGGAAGCATTTTTATCCCCTTTCATAATAAAGTAGGAAAGGAAGGAAGCAAATCTGAATCACAAATATACATCAAAGAGCTACAGTCTGAAGTGTCTATCAGAAGGCACTAAATATTTGTCTTCAACAGAGAACACAACAGTGGAATAATTGTCATGCTGGGACACCGGGAGGAGCTGAGTGAAGGTTTGTTCCTGCGGGAGGTCTTCAGGCTTTTCCACCCAGTACCCCTAATGACTTTAATCAAGTGCCTCATCTTAAAAGCTCAGCAGAAATGTAAGGAAGGCTGTGTGCTACTGCATACTTAGTGTCAAGACAAAACATAGCTGCAAATGGATGGCAAACCTTCCTGAGAATGACTCACCAGCCTTAATCTCCGATCCCCAAACCTCCTCTCCCCATACTGCTGTTACCTGGAGGTGAAAACATTTGAAATTGTTTTCTAGCAGTGGTTCATGGTCATTTTTCACCAATCCAAGGTTTCGGTGCTGTTGAAAGTGGGGTCCCATCCTTGCCATTTCCAATTTTCTTGTTCATATGTGCAGTTTGCCATATCTGTGCTTTCCCAGTCTGAGTTGGACTGTGAAGGTTCATCTTCACTTAGGTGGGTACGGAATGAGGAAATGAGGATAACTGGAGAAGTTTTGGAGGTAACAGGAGCTGTTATGTTGTCTTGAGATTTTCTGGAGAGCAGCTGTGTGACTGCTTCCCTTTACCTGTCCCTGAAGCATGCATAGCTCCTGACTTAAGTCACAAGCTATTTGCTTGTCCAGTGAGGAGCATCTGTGTGGCTGGTCACAGCCTGATGCCTGAGGTCCCTCCATGTGGTTAGAATTCATTTTCAGAAATAAATTGTGATAGAGGAAAATGCTGGAAGTGCAAATATTTCCAAATATGACAGACTTTGCTTTATCATATCAATTTTGTGTCATTTTCTTAGTTGAATGAGGTCTTTCAAATGGCTCCAGACATGGTATAATAAGAAAATACAGCAAAATAGCTACTTTTCCCCCTTCACCATGTCTGCTGGCCTAAGATATTCAGTCTGCCTAAGACGGTCCTGGAATAGTAATTTTGATAATGCACTGCTGGTTATCTTTAGATAAAGGTAATGCATATAAAAGCCTCATAATTATGTCCTTTCCTTGACTTAGGTGTCAGGATGCGTAAAGGTAATAACATTGCATAAAAAAGCATGGAAATCTACCAATACTATAAAGAATAGATTATAAATTTATATTAGCACGGTCATGTGTTCCTGTTCTTGCTTCTAACCATTCACTGTTGCCCAACTAACAGACTTCCTGGTTACAGTAAGGGAAAGAGCATATAATTCACTGCTCATTCTGGAGTAAGGTTTTCTGAAATCAGTCAACCCACTCTGGCATAAATGATGGGTGAATCAACCCTTCAGGGTTAAGACTATCTAATTTCCTTTAGGGCAAATATTGTTCTATATAGGACATATATTTGGGTGGTGAATAGCTATGTTGGACTAGGTCTGTCTCCTGATGTTGCATTTTAATTCTCTTATGAGCATCATTTCAGACACAGAGATACCAAACTGCTCACTACAAGATGCTCATATTATGCCAATAGAGATCCAAGATGCAAGGCAATGCTGAAGTCCAGACTCATCTATCACACCCTCAAAATCCCATGCTCATATGTAAACTTAGGCTGAGCTCCTGAATGTATTGTGGCAGGAAAACTTGGGTCCAGCAGTTGATCTTTGAACTTAGAATTTCCTAAGTACACCCTGAATGTTTCTCACTGATATTTGAAGAGGCGAGTAGCCAGCAAGGCAGAGGGAAATGGCATCCTTTTGATCTAGTCAGGATGTATCAGGCTGTAGCCCAATTAGTAGTACTGAATGTAGCCCAACACTCTAATACATGGGGCTTCTTGTGTTTAAGCTTATTTTTAAGGGTTTTCTTTATATTGTAGTATAGGTATATCCTCAGGGCTAGTTGGCATAGCTGGACTGCCCAGGTCACAGTACCCCATTTCTGAGTGCTGAGATAGTAGGTATAGACAATTACAAGTCTGGGAATTTAGTAAAGAGCCACAAATATTTAGAAGTTATGAAGAGTCATTTAAAAACTAAATCAAAAGAACTAAAGATAAGCAAATATTTTATCTCGCCTGAGAAATGATTAAGGAAAAGTGTGATATTTTTCAGCAATTTGTAGGGAGTAAAAAGCATTTTAACCCCTCTTAAGTTTTACATTAATTTTCACCAATATAGCCAATTTTTACCACCTGTGTAACAAACATAACACAAGGAAAGTAATTAAGTATTCTTCTTGGCAAAAGAAGAAGATCTAATTCATGAACAGAGCTTTTGATTTCTTCCACTGTTGTTAGAGCTAAAAAAAAAGAGGAAGATGCCAACTGTCACCAAGTCTGGCTCTAGGAAGCAGACCAAGTATGACAGCTAAGGAAAATATTTATCTCTGGAAAGCTGTAGCTAGTGAGTGTATGCTCAGCACATGGATCTGGTAGGGTCTGTATCCCTCTCTCCTAGGACCTTTGAAGTTCTCTGCATCTGTGACAGGCAAGAGGACACTAAAAGGATTAGAGTTCAGTCTGTTAGTTTTTTATGATCCAGCTGTATTGTCCTTTTACAGTTCCAGTGGTAAACAATGAGGGGATCTAGGAAGTATACCAATGGATACCCCAGCATTTTGCGTGGGTGTGTTTTGAGAGTTCACATCCTCAAAAAGGAAATCCAACCCTTTTAGAATGTTTGGGTTATAACTGCACATGCTGATTAGATACGTTGCTTCTGGGTTGGAATGACTTTGAGAACAGAAGAAAGAAGAAAGACACAGGACTACGGGAGATGATGTGAATCATGACTTATGAAATTGTTTCAAAGGCTTCTTGTTCTCAGATCTCTGGGGAAATGCTTTAAGAAATACAAAGAAAAGCAGAGGAAGAACCTAGATCCTTCTCATTCAAGAAATTTGAAAACACCAACACAGATAGGCAAAAGAGAAACAGAAGAAAGTGTGTGACACAGAAAGAACCTAAAGCTACGTATATGAATGAACTCTTCATGCTTAGAACCAGATCCCCGACTAGCACAAGTTGGCACAGATCTATTAACTTCTGCAGAATAGAGCTACTTTCTGGGAAGATGCAGCATTTAGAAGTTCAGTATATTTAGCCTTGAATAAGATTTTTTTTTTTCCCCACAAGATCCAGACAGCGAAGACATTACACATTTCAGCACTGCAGAATTATAGCATGCTGTTCACACATACTAATTCACAGCACTTTACAAAGTGTAAAGCCATTTATGTTGTCAACAGACCACAGGGAAAAAAAAGAGAGAAATTAGTGAATTTGTGATAAAAGAAACATTGTGTGGAACAAACTGATAAGGAATCTTTAAAATGTTTAGCAGTCTTGCAGACACAATAAAGAACAACTCACCTGTGACCAGAGGTGTGTTTCAAAATGGCCTTCACGTAGCAGAAAATGGATATACAGAAAGCGAGTATTCACAAAAGGATATATTCATGCTTCTCTGGGGCATATGTGAAAATTGAAATACTAAAAATCTGCTGCTGATTTCTGAGGAACCTATGCAGATTAAGTGTCCTCTAGTAAAATTTGATTAATGATGTAATTTTTTGCCAGTGGGAATGCATCCAGCTGGTCAGGTTTTGGAGACACCAGTATGTTCTACTCAGAAGCCTTCTGAAACCTAATGCTAGGAAGGATGTCCTGATGCTTTAGATTGCTGCCACTGCTGTTCTAATAGAAGACATGTTTTTAGGTCTTCTGCTTCTATCCAAAGCCTAACATAAACCTGTCTATAATCACTTATTTTTCTCATACGTCATTGTTCTTTGGTTTTAAAACTTCTTTCAGAATTCTTTTTTATTTTTCATTTATTTATTTATTTAATTAATTGTTATTTTTGATTTTATTTTTATGCATTCACAGGAAACAACCATGACTGGTACAGCAATCATATAGATGCTGGTTGTTTTGTGGTTTCACTGGGTACCTTAAATTCAGTCCACTGAGATGATGGTGGGGCTCTGACTTTTGTATCTAACAGCACTGAAAACTGCATAGAGTACTGCAGACAGACACATTTGGTGCAACTCATAATTAGTGATCTTGAGACTGGGAGAAGCATAAAAGAATTTTGTAGATATTTTTAAGTATATAATATCTACTGCTGTCTTGTTCTCTTCCAAGTAGTTTGGCTGAAAATTCAACACTTTTGTGCATTGAAAGCTTTCAGGCCATATTTCTCAATTAAAACAAAACACAACAAAGTCAGGCTAAACTTTTAAAAAATTATTTATGTTTTCTGAGGTGAACCACAAGTACAATTCATGCTTTTTGTGGTTTAAATCATTTAAATCACAAAGTCTGACTACAGGCTTTCATGCATGTTTTTTAAAAGATTCAGACAAACAGATGTAATATATGCATGCAGAGAACCTGTGTTTGGCTATATAAAATATCCAGGGTAATTTGGTGTTGGTTAAAACTCATTTTACAAAGATTAAAGATAAGCCAAAAGAAGAAGCTTTATCTCCAAAGAAAAGTTGCAGTAATTTCATGTAAATCTCTTTTTGCCTTCACTTCCCAAATGCCTTAAGACAAATAGAACGACATGCTTACATGTTTAAATTTTTAAATAAAGATCTGTACAATTTTGATTTCATGAGCTCTCAGTTGATAATTAAAGAAACTGATGGCATAAAGTAATAGACCTTATGTTCAGTTCTCTCCAAAATATTATGAATGGTGGGGACTGAGCATTACTATTAAGCTACTAAGTCTAGCAAGCTTCAAGAAAGTATCTCTCCTCTATTTTGCATTCTCCTGGCCTACACCAAATTCAGGTTATGGTCATCCACAATGCAGTTCACTGTGTGTTTTAATCTGTCACTGGTACTAAAGGAAGCATATCTGTCTTCTTTTCTGTGGTTGATCATAATTGAACCTCACATGAGTTCAAAGAACTAAAAACTAATGAGGTTTCAGGAAGAAAAAAAAAAAGTTTTATCAGGTAAAGAAGGAGAATGTGGAGACTTAACAACAATGTGAAGAGTGAAGGACTGCTTCTTTCAGTGTCACTTGATGTTGTCTTGCAGAATCAACCTGGTTACAAATGCAGTGAACTTAATTTTACTACAGGCTATGTGAAATGTAATTAGACTGTTGCTATGGCATAAGAGTACACATAAGGGCAGCTATTGCAGCTCCATGACTTAGCAACTTCTTGATTTGAGCTAATTTAACAGTGGGCCTAAGCCCTGGGGAAAGAATTTTAAAAGAATCAGTCTCAATTTTCACAACAGCACCAATTGTATAGCACTTTACATTTCATAATACTTTACCATGACAAGACAATTAATCAATTCAATTTCTAATGGCGTACTGGTATTATGGGTAATTTCAATGTCTTTTGCTTAAGGCTGACAAAAAATGCTTTTAAATATTTTCTCAACTTAGAGAAATCTTTCCGTAACCAGGACTATTAAAGTACTTGACCTATCTGAATGCCGACTACCTCTTAGCATGCTGCTTCCAGGGCAATGCAGGCTGTGCTCTTCTCAAGTAGGACACAATGTATTCTAAAAGCCAATGACTGCAGAAATAAAGATACTTCAAAAATATGGAAAGGTATGTAAAGTGCTAACATTTCCAGGAAACTAAGGGCTATGAAACAAAGACTTGTGAAATCCTTTTGGGTTTGCTTCTGAGGCACTTTGGTTGATTGCTAAATGCACATGGGGCTGGCACATGTGGAAATAGATGCATTAGGACAGGATGCAAGCAGTGAAACACCAGGAAGAAAGAGCAAAATCCAAATTTTAAATATAAAATCTTTAGAGCAGAATAATTTTGAAGAATCGTGGCCTCTGGGAACAGAAATATTTCTCCAAGCAGAAAGTTTTAGAGAAGCACACAGCATGTTGCTTAGGAGTCAGGGAGTCTAGAGACAACTGGAAACAGTCTGGTCCTTCCCTTATTTTAGAGCATAATTTAGAGTTGTGGGTATAAAAGCTGCCGAAAAAAAAATGGAGTAGGGATGTATGGTGCCATACAAAGAAGTTCATTCGATATCAAATCAGAGGAAGGAATTCTGTTTTGACTCTCTGTTATGCAACAAGAACAACTCAGTAAGTCTGAGGTCAGGTTTAAGGTCAGGTTTAAACTGATGAAACTAATTATCTTAGGTGGTATCCTGAATTTGGCCTTCTGGCAACATTTGAAAAATGTCTCTGTGTCCTTTTTTATAAATCTGTATTACATTAGGAAGCAGTTTATAATAGAAATCAGAACAAACCCCAAAATCATTCTCTGCAAAAATACCAGTATGTTACATTGAAATTAAATTGTGTCCTGTATAAACTTTTGTTATTTTCTAATTTTTCCTTCTATCCCTTCATCTAATATAATAATTTCTTCCTTCATTAATCTCCCATGTTTGTACTTGCATGTAGAAATCAGAATCTGCAAGCAAAAACTGTGGTAAGTCTTTTGTTTTATTTTTCCTAAATACACTTGTTCTTGGTATCAAATACACATGAGAGGAACTTTGCAAACATTTTGCTATGTTGTGCACAAGTATGCTGCATCCATGGTCTTCTGCATTGACATTCTCTTTTCCAACACAGTGTCACAGAATTTGTCAGTGAGGGTTTGGACCAGAGATAAGACCATCAGCAAAACCTCATCAAAACAACAAAATACCTAATTATATTGAGGCAGAGAAAAAAAGGCAAAGACTGATCAGTTTAGATATAGACACATATATTTATTTACTTATTTTAACTATGGTAATGCTTTGATATGTGGAAGACAGAAATAGACAGCTGTGAAAACACTGAACTTTCAGGTGTTCTATACAATGTCAGTTATGCAAAAATTTTAGCTAGAAATCTCAAGGATGTGATTTTCAGAACTGGGTCTAGACTAGATATCTCACATTTTTCCTTCACATAAACTTCTTTTGCACTGGAAAAACCACACTGACTCTCCACCAACTTTGAAAAGTTACTCTTGATTTAATAGTTCTGGACACAAGAGGCAACTCAAGCTTCTTGCAGGTAAATTATGGATCAAAGCTTGGTTGGAGATGGAATAAATCTGTGTGTTAAAGCCAAAAGTTTCACAATTACAGAATGGATGATACACAAGGAAATGAAACTATAACTCAGACTTGTCATTTCCAAGAACAAAGGCCTTTATCTCCTGGATGAAAGGAGATATAAGTATTTCTGGCAACTGGTCCCTTTTCATCATTACAGGTCAGTTACTGGAAGGTAGGAAGGTGGACATTCATACCACAAGGACTAGTATTTTACAGTAACTGATTCAGCTAAGAATAAATTTGAAAAATACCAAAGTTTCCTCAGCTGTTCACACACACACACAAAAAAAAAAAAAAAAAAAAAAATCATATGCAAGGGAGAATTTGTGAGTGATCCTGAAAGTCAGAGGGAGGACAGAAAACTTGAGATAAACCAGCCTTGGAATTCTCTGAGAAAACTCATGCAAACAGTTATTTCTGTGAGGTTTCTGTAGATTCCACATCAGACAAGAACAGGACAGGTGATCGATCACCATGTAAATGTGCCTTAGCACTGACGTGGTCATGGAGCTGCTCTTGCAGGTGACTGCCTGGCTGTTGCTACTGCCCTTGATCTCTCCTGATACTCTCAGTGAGATACCTGTTTACACAGAATCATTAAGCTTGGAAAAAACCTTCAAGATCATCTGGTCCAACCCTCATGCTACTACCAATGTCACCCACTAAACCATGTCCCTAAGCACCACGTCCAACCTGCCCTTGGACACCCCCAGGGACGGTGATGCTACCACTTACCTGGGCAACCCATTCCAAGGCCTGACCGCTCTTTCAATATCAAATTTGCTTTAAATAACAAAACAAAACCGAATCCCCTGGTATTATTCTTAAGAAAGAATACTTCAATATTATGCTGTAGCAGTTAATATAACATAAATTATGACCTAAAATTCCAATGCTGATCCTTTGTTATATTTTGGAAATAGCTTTTGTTCTCATTAATAAACATCTTATTTTCCAAGACAAAGTATTTCATCCTCTCCTGTCTAGTTGCTGTTATCTAGTGAACATGACTGCTTTGTCTTGTAGAAAAGGTTAGCATTCAGAAAGATTAATTTCTTCTTTCCCAGAAAAAAAAAAAAAAAAAACAACATTGTAATTAAGTTCTTAGTGAAACAGATGGACAGTTCCACCCACAAAATAGAGGTATTTATGCAAATATCACTGAACTAATTGATGCTCAGCTGCATCAGAAAGAAGCATATAGAATGTTTTCATGGTGTCAATGTTTCTGATTATGATTTACTACATTAATGATCTCTCATAGTGAACCATTATCCTAAGAGAGAACAAAACCAGCATCTCTTGGACCCAATTTATTTTCCTGATTGAGTTGCATGAAAAAGAAAGTACATTATTTTAGCCTAATGCTAAATGATACATCCATAGGAAAGTGCAGATCAAATGTACATGGACTTTGTTCCATAAAGAAGTCACATAAAAAAAAAAAAAAATCCCATCTCTCAGAATCCTCTGTATAGTATCATTTTAGAAATAAGATGCATTTGAAATAATTTACTCATTATTAATTATCATTCAGTTAATTTATAGCTCCTGACGAAAGTGCGAAACACAAACACCTTATTAATTTCAGTTAATCAACAGTAACTGTCAGAAGAAGCCTGAATCTCTAAGAATGCTTTAAGCCATTCTTTATTTGAGAGAGATTTACCAGACCACTTTCTGCAAAACCCTCTTAAACTATAGGACATTTCATATTTTCCAACAACCTGTAAGGCTAGAACACTAATAATTAACTGTGAAATGGAAAAAATATTTTGCAAACTGTTGATGGGACACATATTTGTTGTTCTTCAATAAACATAATTCTCCTGTAGATATGGAAATAATATCTATAAAATCTTCAGCATATGAGAGGACATGGTGCTTGACTATAAATCTATAACTTGAAAGGACACCTCCTCAATTTTATTTCTGCTACTTTATTGTTCACCTGGAATTGAGGAGTTTGTGCCTTAAAGATATGGTTGACAATTTCACTAAGAGCTACATAGATAAGGAAGATGATGGACACAATGTGTGCTTGAAGGTTAGTGTTATACGCAATTCAATGAGTGATTAATCTGATTAGAAAATAAACCAGATATCATCGACTTGAATTAATATTATATGCATGAGAATGGAAGAGAATATTTAAAAGAAGCTCTTCTTTTACAGAGCGACATTAGTTGTGAAGATGTAGAACAAAGAAAACATTTGAGGAGGAAATGGAAAAGCATGGGCATACATATGCAGACAAGTATGAGACAAAATCGGAGGTGTCAAATTGACTTCTGATGTCAAGGGAAATTGGTAGATTATCAACAGGTGAAAGAGTAGAAAAGGAAACAGAATTTCTGATCTGCAAAGGTTACTTTAGGTCCAGTAGGATGGCACGAAATCTCCTATGTAGGCAGTCCAAATTAAATTGAATCTGCTTTTTTTCTCTCTCTTTTTCTCTCTCTCTTTTTTTTTTTTTTTTCCTCTAAACTAACACTAGTCAATGCACTTAGCTCAATTTAATATTTTTATTTTTTTTGTTTTTTTTTTTTTTTTTTTTTCTTTTTTGTTAATTTTACAGTTATTGTCATCTGGCATATTTATATGCAAAACAGGATTTCTCTTCCCCCCCCCCCCCCCCAACTTGTTTAGAATTATTTCTCATACCAATTTGAGATACCACATTCCCATGACTGTATGGAGGAAAATTATGAGTATGGCTTCCCTTGCCTCCTGGGAAAGGTTAACAGTAAATAAATCTAATTCTTTTACTTCCAGCAGAATCATTGTAATTTCCATCCTTTCTGAAACAGATGGACAATTGCATCCAATAAATAAAATATTAGTGTAAATATCACTGAGCTAATTGACGTTCATCTGAACCAAAAGAGAAAAACAAGATACTTACATGTTGCTAACAGCTGTGAGTATAATTTACAACATTAATGGCTCCTCACACTAAACCATTATCATGGGCACAAAGATTCTAGAATCTAATTTATTTTTTCGAACAGTGGAGCTGAATATGAAAATGGCACGCAGGGCTTGTTGCATAGTAAATCACACATCTTTGGCAATAAAATGTAGACATCCTCAGATAAAATTTTTTCCTGAGGAGAAGATCACATCAGGGTTTTAATTTTTCATCTGCTTTTAGCTATCTAAGAGATAACATTTGTCTTTAAAATTTTTTGAAACATTTCTTCCTCTAGAGGCAAGTACAAGGTCCTATCTATTTTCTGTCTATAAACCCTGACAAGTCTGTGAAATCTCCCAGGAGATTTACATCAATACCACTGAGAAAAGAATTTATCCTTTTTTAGTGAAAATATGCAATGGTATCACCTAGGACATAATATGATGATGAATTTCTTGTTTGAAGCTGAATAACAACTATTTAACATCATAATTCTAGAGATAAGATAATGGATGTTCTACTTGTTTGTCCTGATTTTATGTGGGCATTACCCCATTACCTGTTGGAGTGAGACCAGTATCCAACTCTGTCCCTCAAATCTGTGTAATGAAATTATTATTATTTTATTTTATTTTTTTTTTTTTTAATGCTCAAAGCCTTTAATGGAGTACCTCCGAGCACAGGAATATGTCCAAGCTCACTAAGTCAGTATTCATCAAGCTTTTTTTTTTTTTTTTTCCTGTTTGCTTGTTTGTTTTTCTTCCAAAGCTTGCTATCACCAGCAGCACTGGTGGCAAGTATCACTCCTTGTTCTGTTGGAGGAAGGATGACATGGGTGAGTCTGGCCTAGAGATTAGGTAATCATATTCACACAGCTTCTAGTTAGCACAGGAAACAGCACTGTATTTGTTCTTATAAAATACTGATTAGACATACCAATAGTTACCACTATTGGTATGTCTACGAATACAGGGCATGAACAATGATGGGAAGAACACAGGGCATGTTAAAATGATGGGAAGCAGTGTGGCTGGGAACAGTCACAGTGGCACCTAGCACAATGGGAGCTCCTAGGAATAACTCTAAAAATTAATGAATGAATATGAACATTTCACATGAGATTTGCTGCAGTGCTTGTTCCTGAAATTTTATAAGACCAGTACTATTAGTGTGGGGATAGGGCTGTTTTAATGGTTTTAACACATTATTTTAAAGGCTTGAAAAGATGCACAATTGTGTCAAATTTTAACAATCAAAAAAAAAAAAAATGTATCTAGACAATGCACATGTCCCTCGCCCCCTCCAGAAGTCTAAATTTATGGTCTCTGTGTGGCAGTTCAAGCTATAAAACAGTTTACATATTTCAAATGAACACTGACTATTACATTTGCCTTTCCAATCTAAACATCAAAAGTCCCTTCCCCTCATTTTTCATAATGTGTTGGGGTTTAAAAAAAATCAGAGACAGAAATGGAGAACTGCTGTTGGATGCAGTGCTGACTCAAGTAATCTCTGATAGCTCTCTAACAGATAACACATCTTGCTATGCTGCACAGCCACTTTCCGACAGATAATGTGCAATTCTAATTCAAAAAGTGTTTGAACATAATGTTTATGTCTTGCTGCCTGATTCTTCAACTTATATTTCTTTACATTGTTAATTCTTGTATTATAGACAATTGGCTCTTACAGTAAAAGAAAAAAAAAAAAAAGAAGAAAAAAAAACGATTTATCTGGCTGTTAGAGAACTTTTTTATTCATTACTTAGTTTTTTTCCGCATTGCTGTATCATTGAAGAATCCAACAGACAAGAAATACAATATAACACATTTTCTTCTTCACAGATGAGGCTGGTGTTCAAAAAAAACAGAGTATGAGATGAGGAGCTGAGGCAGAATAATATTCCAGTGACATCAGAAAAAAAAACACCATGAATATTAGGACACCTGCTGAATACTCACTAGAATGGAACAAAGATGTCTTTCTGGGGAAGACTGAAGTGCAAGTTCTCCTGCTCTTCAAAATATTTTCTCCAGGTCCCAGAAAATCAGATCACAGTTATATTAAAACCATGAAAATTTCTCCTAGGTTTGAGATGCGTTGAAGATTTCAAGATATCAGAGTGCTGGGAGATATTTATAGAAAGAAGAATCTTCTCAGAGGATGGAGGCCACAGGAGGAACAGAAGAACTAATTTTTCTGGGATGAAGGTTGGCAGGACTGAGCTTAGAGAGCAAAACCTTTAAATCAAAAAGTTTCAAAGTAAGAAATCATTGTAAGAGATGGTTAAGTTCATGCAATCTTCATACCTTGCTGTGAAGTGTAAGGCAGAAGAAACTAAGCTGAACAAGGACAGAGTAGGGAATATATTAGACATTCAACTTTATTCAGTGAAACAAGGGATATTGCTATAGCTGGTCAATTTGAAATCATTCTGGAGAAATACTTTTAAAGATCTACAGTACTACCAAGCCGCAGAGTTTTCTGCAATGATACTGGAGAGAGAAATGCCCATGTCACTAGGGGAAACTGCTCCTTCTCAGTTGCAGATTGGTGAAAAAAACAAAATAAGACATTAGTAATAACATTGGTATGAACAGATTTGTTTGCAAAATATACACTGCTTAGTTATGGAACCAGAAGATATTTCAGATGTATAGCAAAGACCTTCCTGAAAAGCTGGTAGCAGAAACTAACTGTGTTTTATGAGCTGAGTGATCATTTACTGAGGCTGCTATAGAATAAGAATATATGACTCTGGGTGAGATACCTCTGTTAGAGTGAGGGTATTAATAATTCTACTGTCCAACCCACTGATAAAACCTTGTGTGAAATACTGTGCAGCATTCATGTCAAAAAAGGTGAACGCAAAGAGCAGCGTTCCTGAGTCACCAGGGAAATGGGAGAAGTAGCTAAAGATAGGAGAGTAATGAACTTGAGTGCCTTCAGAAATGAAGGCTGGGAGGAGATGTGATTGCTGACTCTAAATGGATCAGGAGGTAAGCACCAGGGGAAGAAATCAGTTATTTAAACTAAAAGCCAGTGCTGGTACTGTAACAAGTATTAACAAATGGGCCATGAATGGGTAAGGAAATGGGTACCAAATGGGTAAGGAAAAAAAATTCTCACCATCAGAATAGATTTCTGGGACAAATATCCTGAAGAAGTAAAAGGGCAAATCCAACCTGCATTTTTGAGAGGGTGCTTATCAATTTTGTGCAAAGGAGTTAGCAAACTCTGTCTTCCCTCACTAGGGGTGAGACAGAGGGAGAAAGAAACCAGAGGGCACTGGAATCCAACCACTAATGCTATGTCAATGCTCTGTCCAGAAGAAATGTTGTGGTTTAACCACAGCATGCAGCTCAGCATCACGTAGCCTCTCACTAAATCTCTCCAGGTTGGATGGGGGAGAGAACAGGAAAGGTAAAAGTATGAGAACTCATGGGTTAAACTAAGGACAGTTCACTGGGTAAACCAAAAGCTGTGTGTGCAAGCAAAGCAAACCAAGAAATCCATTCACTGATTCTGACCAGCAGGCAGGTGTCAGCTGCTCCCAGGAAAGCTGGGCTCATCACATGTAATGGCTTATTGGGAAGACAAACACGTATTTCCTCCTTCTTTCCTCCAACTTTTATTGCTGAGCACGACACCACCTGGTGTGGGACATCCCTTTGGTCCATCTGGGCCAGCTGTCCTGGTTCTGTCCCCTCCTAGCTCCCTGTGCACCCCCAGCTCCTCACTGGCAGGGCACCATGAGGAGCTGGAAAGTCCTTGGCTCTAAATCCAAAACACAGCATTGTGTGAGCCTCTATGAAGAAAATGAACTCTACCCCAAGCCAAAACCATTAGGTATGTTGTTTTAGAAATCCCCCCTTCTCTTCTTCTACTTAAGGCATTTAATTTTCATCCTTAAAAGCATTAGTCATTGTGAAGAGCTTAGGTAGAAAGTTGTGTTAGGAAATAAGATTTCCTTAGGAAAATCTGTTAGGAAATCTTAATAGGTAAACCCTACTTCACTCTTGTTCTGAACAACAGACAGTAAGGGGAACGTACTGAGACATTCATTCATGCCTTCATGTTTTGTTATTCAAAAAATACTATGCTATTGTCCATGTCCTACAAGAAAAATGTAATTCCTACTCTGGAATTTTTTACACTACAGTTAAAGAAAGGCAGGAAGCAAGGACAACTGATAAAGAAACAGAAAGCAAAGAATAAAAAAGCAGCAATTAAACAACCTGCAAATTGTGGACTTCCTAAGAAGTTCAGATAGAGATACTAAAGTTGGCCCAGCATATGCTAGAAGAGAAAAAGTGACAAAGTAATTGATGACAGGAGGAGAAATTCCAAAAATGCAAGAAAGACTCATTTCCTTATGGCCAAATTCTTCTGAGGAATGAAAGGAGATGGCTGCTTGTTTCATCTTAGGATGGGGAAAAGCGATGAACAGCATATTTCAAGATCAAGGAAAAAAATAAAGATTGAATATTAAAATAACACTAAAACAAGTGTTTTCCTAGCTCATTTCATTTGGAACTGCTAGATACTTTTTTTCTTTCCCAGTTTCTCATCTGATCAGAGAATAGCAGTTGCTGAAGGCTAATAAACAAAAACAGACAGTATATTTTTCCAGGCTTCAGCCCGTCCTTTCTGCTAATTATAGGAATATTTCAAGCTTTTCAGACCAGTTTATTTGTTTTTCAGCACATATCGTCTCCACAGTTCATTTTCATGTATTTGATTATTTCCATTTTCGTCTTCACATAATGAATCACATCTTTGTTTCAAGAGCTCCTTATCTCCTCATCCCCTTTGGGATCAAAAGCATGAAATATGATACACTAGTTGTTCTATCCCATTACATTAATTAGGAATGAAGATCATGTTTTGAGAAAATGCTTGAACCTTATTAAGTATTTAGTAAAATCACTGTGTTTTAAATATATACAATTGTATATTTAGTTAAATAAACAAACAAACAAACAAAGGCAGGAGAAAGGGAAAAATCTTGAACCCAAACTCTCCTGGATGGAACTGAAATTGTCATCTCCAATCATCTGTTTCATAGGCAAAAATGCCAAAGGTAAAGAGCAAAATACTCCCCTTTTCAACTCGAAGCCGAAGATATAATTTCCTATAGTTACAAATTAGTGTATGTTATTGATCTGATTAACAGTCATGTCAAATCCAAAGCAAGGCTTGACAACCGCTTTGCTGGGAAGTCAGTTTTTGACTGAGTTTCTTCTGGGAGATTTTTTTTTAAATTATTTTTATCAAAATTTAATAACTCTGTGAATGAACAATGGAACAGCTTCCTCTATATTTTAAAAAGTTTTAGTTATCTGTCCTTTCAGCCTCAAAATATCATACTTCCATTAAAAGCAGGAATTTGCAACAAGCCACAAAATCAATACCCTCTCTCTGACTTTGCTTCTCCTTGTGTTAGTGCAGAGGTGCCCAGATGGTTGCACAGACACGATTTTATGGTGCTGGCATGCAGCTGGATGTCCAAGGGACTAACTGAGGCCCACATTTGTGATACAGAGCAAGCAGTACTGTGCAGCAGTCTGGTAGAGAACAGGATGATGATGCGGGGAGAGGAACAGGGGGACGAAATAGCAACCCTCCATCCTTTTTCTCTCAGACAGTGGATCCAGGAGCTTCTGAGCAGCATCACAACAGAGAAAGGTGGGGGAAATTCCCATTGTCTGTTTTCTCCAGCTACATAGCCCAGACTTTGCAGTCTGAGTCTCATGGCAAGCCAACACTCAGCAGGTTCTCCAGCCCATGGCAGTGCTGCCCTCTAATCATGTGTTCGAATACAGTTGAAATTAATGAGTTTTGCTGAGTAGAAATAGCTTATGGATGAGCCTTAATTCAAACACAGGAATACAGGCTTTGCTGGATATGACTTTCAGAACATTCTTTGTTTTTGGATTGTGGGATAACATATCCAGCTATGAATGATCAGATATATAACTTCAGTTTTCCCTGCTGTGAAAATGTTTCTGTGCTCCTGGCATTACTTCTAAAGAGGGAGAATAACACCCGCCTTTTGCCAAGGGATTTCTGAAAGCCTGTAAAGATTACTCATCCTCCCTACAGACTCAGAGCAGAGAAATTTATCCAAAAGTCCTCCCTAAGCTATTTTGTTCTATGGCTTCTGGAGAGGCTTGTTCTCTCTCTGAATACCTCAGAGAGGCAAAACCTAGGAGCCAAAACAGACACAATGAAGTTAAAAAATGAACTGAGTGCAAACACAGGCCAGTCAGGCAGCTTAGACGAGTTCTGGCAGAGCTGCTGAACTCTTGAGTGCCCAACAGCACTGAATGCCAAAAAACGTTCCCCACCTCTGACTTCAAATCATTATCTTTACAGCTTTCCCTATATTGTCCTTTTGTTTTCATTCTTTCCTTTAGTATTTTTGTCTTCTTATATAGCAATGATAGGCGTATTTACATAGATTGCTTAATAGGCAAATGTATTCCTGCATGTGCTCTAATGTGTTTCCTGTCATGTTGTTCATTATTCCTTCAGACTTTAATAATGTTCTCAGCTTGATATGCTTAAGAATAATGAAGCATTTATTCCTATTGTAGAAGCTAATTAAAAGACTTAGTTTTATGTCTTTTAGGTGGGTTGATGGCTTAATTATAGATGTAACATTCAGAGAAAAAAAAATCTATGTTGGGTGGCCCTATATAACTACACCATGTCTAAGTTTCCATTTTCTCCATGACATTGTGTATTACAGCTCCATGAAAAAAGAACAATGAAACGAAGTTTGAAAGAACTAGCAGCAAAGCTATGATGAGCAATCACTACATGAAACTTAAAGCGAACACTATTTGGAGCTGGAACAGAGTTTTCCATTCTATGTCTGAAAGTAAAATGGGGCCTGGCTGTTGTCTCCACTTGCCACCTTCAATTCAGATCATAAGTAATTGCACATGAGTGATACATGGCTACTTGCCCATCCCAGGGTTAATCCTTCAGAGTGGTGAAATCTATGGAAAGTCAGAGGCATTCAGTGCTTCACGGGGTTTTGTTTTTCTCATGCTGTATGATAGGAGTGATTTAGAGCTATATTGTACTGCCTTTCCAAGGTTTTTACTAGAATTATATTTGTATTGTCTGTATATCTAGTTTTTGAATGTTATTGTCTTCTTGTTATATGCATATATGTATTTGTTAAAGAGCACCAATTGTGAATTAAAGAATGAAGACATAAAGAAGCTCTCAGTCAGACCATCACAAACCTAGTGAATATTATACAAATATTATACAAACCAGAAGTAACTGTGAGTCTTCCACCCCATAAATCCCTAGTCCTGAAGACCTTCAGAACCCACAAGAAAAGCAGAAATGCCCCAACAGCCTGACACAGACTGGAAGCAGAGGCAGAACTACCTGGGGTACTCTAGAGGCAGTGAAACAAGATTAAAACCTTGCATGAGAACCAGCCACAGACAGTTGTCTGGCACGAATTTGTGGTAATGACCATACTGAGAAAATCTGAAAGGGATCTTCTGCCCCTGAAATTATACTGGTGTCCTGCAGTAGGATCTGTGACAAACCAGCCCCAGCCAAGTGGTTTATATGAGTGGAGAAAGGAGAAGAGGTGCGTATCCTGCTATGTATCCAGAAATTGCATATCGCTTAAGTTCAGGTCTTGAGAGGATCATATAAGGAGCATCACATGTGCTTCCATCCTGGGGAAGAGATTGGAAACAAGAAGGAGGGCAAAACTGTATTCTTGTACTCTTTCTCAGACTTGTCCTTTCCAACAGCATGGCCTTGATAGCTACTGTGAATGATAACTTTTATTAAATAAGTTCGGGCACAGTTGCATTTGTCCGTGGTGATATTTTCACTGAACCATATTGAAATATGATGGGATATGGAGACCTGCAGATCTTAGGAGTCAACACTGACCCTGAAGTTTAGAGACTTCTGACTACACTTACAGGATTTCCTTTAAAAAATAATAATTCATTGCCTTTTTTGCAGAGGACAATTCATCTTGTTTGCAGTTTGGAAGCAATGCCAGACCTGTCAATCATGGGCAGTAGGAAATTATCCTGTGATGGCAACCTTTCTAGCCAGGTTCTCCCATACCTACTTCCTTGAGTTACAGACTTTAGAGAAAACATAATCATTTTTCCTACTACTGGGCAGGGTAAGTGCAGCTTCTGACAATATCAACTACCTGCCGCTTATTAAGTCTGGTAACAGCTAGTTTCTTCTATTTCAGACTACAGTCTTCATTTCATATATATATATATATATATATATAATATTTTTCTTTTCTCTTTTTATTTTATTTCTTTTTCAATGATTAGACTGCAACTTACAACAAAAAGGCTAAGGAAATAATCAAAGGCATAACTACAGTGATGCAATGACACTAACTAAAGGTTTCTTTCCTGGAAAGCTGGCTTATCAGCTTTAGGGGTCTGTAATAATTTTCAGACAATCAGGAAATCTCAGAGGAGAGAGGGCTGAAATGTCATACAAAGAAGTAACAAATATTTTATTAATGGAGATGGAAGAAAGGTTTTCACACCCTTAAGAAGAAGTGAGGCTCAGTAATAAAAGTCTGATGAAGGAAAGGAATTTAGTACACATGAACAAAGGCCTTAGGGAAGGAATGAATTTAAAGGAGAGTTATTAAAGTCAGGGCATTTGTCATTTTTGAAATGGTGTATAAGTTCCTGTAGTTGCTTTAGTTAGTAAATGACAATGAATTTTTGAGCACATCAATTACTGGTTTGGAAACAAAAGATCTCAGATCTTCAGGACCCAACACAGTGATCTAAGTTATGTAAACCCAGAGAGCTCCAATAGATACATACACCACATAATGAAATAAACCTGAAGTGCTGGTTATCATTCCTTATTTCTACTTTAGTTGAACTGTTTGTCTCCATTTGAATGCAATCTGAAATTCTTTGGCAAAATGAAATATTAACTAAACATAGATACATTCATCCACCCCAGAAAAATCCACAGCTCAATCTCACTGGCATTTCCATAGCAACCTACTTCTAATACAGAAACCAGGATTACCCTTCAAGTATGGGTGCCCAGTATTACATATATTAAATATTTGTCTCCATTTCTGCTGGCAAACAGGTATGAAAGAACGCTGCTAAAATTGAAGAATTGGCACAGACTCTAGTTTAGCAGACCAACATCTGAACAACCTAAAGGCTAGATAGCAGTACTTGCTGCAAGATATATGAGGACTCTGCACTAGGCTTGTCAGGGATCCTAAAGCTTAGACTGATGCTTAATTAATGGAGTATCATTTTATGATTATATCTTGGGAATCACTGTCATTAAGAAATGTGAAAATGTATGTCGAAATTGAAGGCTGGAAGACCCTTGGAGAAAATTGAAAATCCAAGCTAAAACTTCCATCAGAACAGCTATTTGGGGCTCTTTAAAAAAGATGTGAAATATTGCAATACTTTCTGCAAAGGCTCAACTCAGGAGGAGTAAAATGAAGCTCCATGAGGGTATTCTTTGATCTTTCCAACTTCAGAAAAGTCCAGACATTTGTTAGGATTCCAGTTCTTGTATATGCCAAGACCTTTCTGCTGTGAAGACACAGCTGTTTTGCTATGATGGTGACCCATTCCCTGAAAAGTTTCCCTGGGAAACAGAACCACCTTCACAAGCTCAGTGTAGTTTTTAAGTGATGGGTTTTGCACTGTCAACAAAACAAATTTTACCTGTTGCTTCTCCTTTAGAGAGAGATTCCTTCTTTCAGCCAAGAAGTGAATTTGAACCTCTTAGGTCTTGTGGAAACCTATCTCCAGTGTGAGGCTGAGGTTTATGATGGTCCAGTGCAATTAAATCAATTAAACCTTTCAGTTTCTGCTATCCTGTAAGAACAGCCTGAAAGCAGCTCAAAGCATGCTTTGCTGCACTGCATGCCCACTTTCTGAATATATAGTAGCCTCGATGAAAACATGCAAACTACCTAGGCAGTGCTGCTGAATGGTGTTAATGACATTATATGCTGGGCTGGGGGCACTCTAAAGGCATGGGCAGCTCCAGCTGACTCTAGGCTAGCAATAGGCAGTTCTCAACATGCAGTATTTTCCTCTGATAGCCTGTGCCTGTTGGCACTGGCACCTTCTCCCTCCTGCCTCTCATGTCGTGAGGAACAACAAAGATGCAGAAAAACTTCTCCCACTTCTGGGGGATGTTCACTTCTGCACTTAGCAGTTTGGTCACAGAGAGATGCTGTGCCTCTTTGCCTTCATTACCCAATGTCAAATGACATCTTTTGTGATCAAAGGAGGAAACTTAAACAATGCCTGCCTACAGCCGATACATCAGAGGACTTCAAAGAGTTTTGATGAGCGGGAGATAAAATTTCAAGCTCTTCCTGAGGCCCAGCACCTGTCTAATCCACATGGGGAGTTTGCCCAGTGGAGTACTCTTAAATTTAGAAATGTTTTTTGGCATATGTTATTCAACTTCCATACGACAATTTTAATTATCTTATGCAGTGGTTGTTTGAACTGCACAGTGAGTGTTCTGTGAGCTGATGTATTTCAATTGAAAAAACATTATTTCTTAAAATAAGTAACATATAAAATGGGAAATTTACCACTGTGTCTTCCAAAAAGACTAATGGGCGAAGCCAGGCAGGCAGTAAGAGATATTCTAATTGGAGCACAAAATTATATGGATGAGAAGAGGGTAGAAGTGAGAGGATGTGATTTAATCCCCTGCAGGAAGTTGTGATTCCCCAGTGTGCATCAAGAAATTGCATCAAGACCAAAAAAGTTCGCTCTGGAAGAACAGAAAACATAAAAGGACTGTTTTAACCTGACGGAGTCTAGTTGGGGTGACCTTTACACTACTACTGAATGACACGCACTGACTGAGCTGACTGACTTTGGGTGGTTCAGAAGTGACCGAATGACAAATATCCTCCTGAGCACTTGCTGACAGTAAATGTGTAACTGATGGTGGACAAATGTGTCCTGCAACAGGTATCAGATAAAGGCACTTTGGAAAACATCAGAAAGTGAGGAGAAAGTCTCAGGAGTGCAGAGGGTCATTTCACATTACCTACAAAGAGCAGAGGATTTTACTGGAGAGAAAGGAGGATTTTCAAGCTGTTAGCTGCTCTTCAAAAGAGTAATTCTTTAGGAACTGTAAGCACTTAAGCCTATAGCTCTATTTACTTCAGGAGTTTCTTTTAGTCACTAAGTGTTCTTTATAAATGGAGAAAGTATATTCTCTACATAAAATCATAACAGTAAATATAATTCAAGTGCGTGCTATTTCACTCTGGAGGTATAGCTAGTTTTGCGTGTTTGGCTTGTCTGCTGTTTAGGTGCTAGTTTTTTATTGAAAGCAGTTTACAGCCCAGAAGAGATTAAGAGAAAACTTCTCTTTACAGCACAGGAGTTTATATGCCCTCCTAGGACATAACTTCCTTCTTTTATGGGCAGATATGATTCAAAACTGCTAATATCTTCTGGTGCCTGGAATGACCACCCCCTCTGAGTCCTCACTGCACAGCCTCAGCCAAAGAAATGTGTTTTGTCTCAGTATGTCACCATTTCCATATGTCAGGAAGGTGACTTTTATACACAGGTAACAGTACAGACAAATACATAGTGTATAAAGCCTGTCTATGAAAATACATTAGACTGGTACGTGTCCTTCCCCGTCCTTCCTGTTTTTATGCTTTTTATGTTGGCAAAGTCTTCTCTGGGGCAAACATGGGCTTTTGTCATCTGTCTCTATGTATTCAAAATAATGCTGATCCTTTTTATTTATGTTTGCAGAGCTAATATAATACAAATTACCTCCTCTGGATCTATTTTTTTTTTTTTTTTTCAAATTTTAAATACCCTTTCCTAAACCTGCAAAAATCTGTCAGTGCCTTGACTCAAATACTACTGAAATCTTTATTTTTCTTTTCCTTTACCTGACTCTATGTCCTCTTAAAATTTCAGGCAACCAAAATCCCACATAATCCCCAAACTCCTTGTTGTGGTTTAACCTGGCTGGCAGCTAAACACCACACAGCCATTCGCTCACCCTCCCCCCTCCCTCTCTGGGATGGGGGAGAGAAACGGGCAAGTGAAGCCTGTGAGTTGAGATAAAGACAGTTTATTAAGATAGAAA